>NC_058524.1:129947260-130250291 GCF_904849725.1 Hordeum vulgare subsp. vulgare | reverse complement strand
TAGAGAGAAATGATTTGGGTGAGGAATGGATTGATCACCATGACGACTTACTCTTATCATTTATCTTGCTATTCGGAATGGTAAATCTGAGAGACTTACCCATATAGAGAGACGACGTTCTTTGAAGCTTTTGTTTAAGCCTTAAAATGGTATGATGAACGCCCCATGTACATGGCACCTGTTGTCACGCATAGGAAATTTTACGGTGAGAATGAAACCAAGACCCCTCTCTCTGCAAGATAACCACAAATGGTAGACCACCATGAGAACCATTGATATGTTATTTAGAATTGACCACGAGACTGTCAGTTAAGAAGACCCAGTAACAGAAGAAGCTTATATCAACGGAAGAGCCCTCGTTTTGATGGAGACATTATGAATATAACGGAAGATATGAAGACTCTGAGGAGTCAGATGCCAAAACCCCAAAGGATTGTTAAAATCTTAAGGGACCAGTACCTCTCATTTTAAGTGTGGTAGCATCCCACCTTGCCGGAGATTGGATTTGTTCGAAGACCACCAAACTCTAACCTTTCTTTCTAGCCTCTTCAAATCTCGAGGACGAGATTCATTTTAAGTGTGGTAGTTTGTAACATCCCAAAATTATAAATTTTGGAATGTTAATAATATTATTAGATTGTTTGTTTGTTTGCTTGAGTGATTGAAACTTGTGTGAAATTTGAAACTTTTCAAAAACTTTTGAATGAGAGGGAATAAAATGACTTTCCCCTTCTCCGGTGAATTCAAATTCAATCATTTAAAAGCAAAGAGAGAAGATGACATGACTTCTTCAACTATAAAGAATTTGAACGGAGATATTTGCATTTGAATTCTTTTGCATTTCTATTTGTTTTCTTCGTGCAAGAAATGCCGGGAAATACATTCTGTCAAACATAAAAGAGAGGAGGAACATGACCCTCAAACACACGGGCATTTTGAAAGTTATTTGAACCCTAAAACTTAGAGGGTCATTTGAAAATTATTTGCAAAAGAAAATAAATCTTTTAGGCAATTTTGTGAAAATAATTTTTTCTGAAGTTTTTATTTTCGCCATGGAAAAATGCCCATCCTTTAGATTTTATTTTTCTGATAATTTTAGTATATAGAAACTCTATATTCCGAATTGATTTGATTTCTCTTTTATCGTTTTAGTTTCCTAGTTTTGAAAAAGGAAAGAAATCGTGTTTAAATGGAAATATACGGTGTCCCATTAAGACCTTTCCAAAAACTGGCCCAACAGGATCTTCTTCTTCCTCACGTTCTCCTTCCTCACAGGAAACTTCCATAGCCATGATGAGAGGAATCTCCACCTTCCCGATCTCCTTGCTCCTTCCTTCTCCGAGCACCCCGAGCCCCTATAAATACTCCCCTCAACCTCCTCTCCTCATTTTCCCCATAGCCCAGCCCTTCCCCTCGTCGGAACGCAGCCCCCACCTCGCCGGAGTTCGCCTCCAACAGGAACTCGCCGGAGCTCCTGCTGCTCCCTCCCGTCGCCCCCACGCCCCGCCGACGCCACCAACCTTCTGCCCGAGCCCTCCTCCATCACCTGGACCCCTCCACCGCCTCGGCCGGCCAACGGAGCAACCTTCCCGCCGTCTTCTCCAACTCCGGCAACTAACTCCGGTGAGATCCACGAAATCTCGTATTGCAGTTTTTTTCAGAAAATTGCAATCTTAGAAAATTCATATCTTTTACTGTGTAACTCCAAATTAGATGATTCTTTCTGCCTTGGATCACAAATTTTATGCAGTTTCTATAGATATATAATTTGTCTATATTTGGATTTATAAAAATTGAGTTAGATCAGATTTGAATTAAAGCTTGTTTTGCTTATTCCGGGAGTTTAAAAATAGCTTTTAATTTGATTCTTTTTGCTGCTGCTTCGTATTGATCATATCGTTCAGTAGTTTAAGTTTCATGTTTTTTTAAATGTTTTTACTTAGGGTTTTAAGCAAAACAGATTCTGTTTTAGCCTTTTTTTTGTTTTCTTGCTATTTCTTTTGTATTAATTATTCTTAATTTGTTTTTTTTGTAATTATGACAAGTTATATTTTGTTTTTTGATATTTACCAGTAACTTTTCAACAACAACAAAATTTTATTTTATTTATTCTTATTTTTTTGCATGGAATCAATTCTAGGTCTATACTAACTTGCGAATTGATTGCATTGCTAGTTTGATTTCCTATTTTGAAAATACTTATAAAAAATATTGTTTTGTAAATTTTACTTCTGTTATCTTAGTTATTTTATATTTTGTTTTCTGTTATTTTTTCTATATTAGTGTTTTATTTTCTGTTAGACAAAAACTATTTAGTGTTTGACGTAGTAGAAGACTCCCTAGTCTTATTTGAAGTTTCATTCGGATTCCTATTCGCTCTCTCTGTTGTTTTGATTGCTAGAATGATTGCTAGTATGAGTGCTTATGTGAATGATATGTTTGTTATATAGATTTCATCGGAGAGTGACGAGTAGTCTATCAAGTTATTTTCTCGAGAAATTCTTCTTCGTCAACATCACCAGGCAAGTCACTTTGATCATACTATCACCTATGTTTTATGCATCGTAGTTCTACCATCCTATGCCCAATTGCATGCTGCTTAGGTACTTGGAAATTTTAGTATAGATTGTAGTATGATGTAGTAGACACCCAACAACCCCGATACTTGGCCCCGGGACGACAAATTTCATATTGCTATGCTTGAGTAGACGGGATTTCGGTTGAGTGCATAACACGAGTGATGCAAGGTTGATTAAATAATTCAAGACCGGTTAAGACAAGATTTCCAAGACCTCGGACGCAATGCAACTCTGGGTGAAGGACGGTTGATCGGCTCCCTGGAGAACCCAGTGGATGACCCGGGATGCTGGAGAGGCCATGACATCCTGCGGAAAGCTTCACCCACGCTCAAAGAGACGGACGGATATTTTCAAGACCCAAGGCTTACCTGCACAGCCACAAGTCATTATGGGCTCTGGCTTGGTTGGACAACGCGGCGACTCTGGACAGGCGGTGCTAGCAGATGTAGACGAACGGTAGGAATGGATGGGCACCGACAGGGATTCAGAGGGACCCGTTGAAAGACCATGTTTTGATCATCCGGTCTTCAAACACCCTGAAGTGCGAGGACATACACGGAGGCGATCAAATCTTGTGGGGAACGTGTGCAAAACTCTGCAGAGTACTCAAACCTAATCGATTAGCCGTGCCCATGGTCATGGACAACTTGAGCCAAAGGAACTGAAGTTATCTGGATTCCTCAGCACCATTAAATATATTTGATGAGGGTAATTATTGACAACTCGGGTACGAGAACTGGTTGGCGGAACCATCTCGTTAACAACCAACAAAGTAGTAACATTTTGCTTTTAGCCCACTCTTGTTGTAGGAGAAAAACTTGCTTTTCGCTAAAAACTTATAGCCCCACCTGCCATATATGCATATAGTATAAATGATTACTTTTCTCCCCTCTCTTATGTGACTTGCCGGCATATTCAATATGCTGACCTACACGGCTGCAACGTCTTATGTTGCAGATATTTTTCTTCGACGAGTAAGAGTACGATTCAGGGTCACGGTCTACACTCAACTTGTCGTTGGTGTGTATTGGGACTCCACTCCCTTGACTGTTTCCGCTGAGATATTTAAGGTATATATCAGTTTTACGCTATTTACATGTGATTGCACTTTGATATATACATTGATGTACTGTGTGTGCCAGCATACTGATCCAGGGATGGCACAGATACACAGAGGCTTGACTCGTCTTGAGTCGGGTTGCTACAGAGACGTATCAACTCCCCCAAGCTTAAAGCCTTGCTTGTCCTCAAGAATTTAGTTGACAAACTGAAAGAGACAAAAGAAAAACTTTTACGAACTCTGTTTGATCTTGTTGTTGCAATTATGCCTAACTCATATCCAGAATTTCAGCAAGATCGCAAGCAAATGACATCTAGGTCTCACGGTAAACTCATATCAATGGCATAATCAACAAGCGAGCAAGTAATAATAAGTCTCAAATGTCAACACTTCAATCAAAACAATCATGAAGCAGTACGAATAGATGGTATCTCGCTAGCTCTTTCTGAGACCGCAAAACATAAATGCAGAGCACCTTTGAAGACCAAGGGCTGACTAAACATTGTAATCCATGGCAAAGAAGATCTAGTCACAGTCATACTCAACACAGTTAAAAGCAAAGCATAAAAATGATAGAGGTGCTCTCTAATTGGTGCTTTTATAAGAGGAGGATGAATCAACAGGAACATAAATAGACAGGCCCTTCGCAGAGGGAAGCATTGATTTGCAGAGGTGCCACAGCTCAAGCTTTTGAAAATAGAGATAATAATTTTGGGTGGCATGCTTTCATTGTAAACGCAATGACTAAGAGTTCTCACCATCTTCCACACCACACATGCTATAGGCGGTTCCCAAACAGAAAAGTAAAGTTTTGACTCCCACACCACCAATCAATCACACTCCACGACTAACCGAATACTCGGGTGCCGTCCATACCAACATCAATCCAGGGGGAGTTTTGTTTGCAATTATCTTTTCGATTTGAGCATGGAACTAGGGAATCCAATTACCGGCCCCTTTCTTGTGAATGATAGTGAATAAACACATATCGAGGATAACACGCCTAGCATGGAAGATACTGATAGCCCCCTCTCACCACATGAGCGGTTTGGGCATGCAAAACAGATTATTTCTTGAAGGTTTAGAGAATGGCACATGCAAATTTACTTGGAACGGCATTAGATACCGCATATAGGTAGGTATGGTGGACTCATATGGAACAACTTTGGGTTTATGGAAGTGGATGCACAAGCAGTATTCCCGCTTAGTACAAGTGAAGGCTAGCAAAAGACTAGGAAGCGACCAACTAGAGAGCGACAACAGTCATCAAAATGCATTGAGATTAACTAACATTGAGTGCAAGAATGAGTAGGACATAAATCACCATGAACATGAATAGCATAGAGGCTATGTTGATTTTGTTTCAACTACATGCGTAAACATGCGCCAAGTCAAGCCACTTGAATCATTCAAAGGAGGATACCATCCTATCATACTACATCATAGTCATCTCAACATTCATGTGGGGATCCAAGACAAACCATTATAAGCTCCTAGCTAATTAAGAATGGCATCAGAAACTGTGATCTCTAAGTTGTCATTGCAAACATGTTTCTCTCACGACAAAGCTGAATCAGAAATGATGAGCTAGTCATATTTACAAAAAAAATAGATCGAGTACATACCAGCTTTTCCAGGCTCAGTCACTTCATCACATATTGTCATTATTGCCTTTCACTTGCACGATCGAACAATGTGAACAATAATAAGTGTGCTCGTGCATTGGACTAAGCTGGAATCTGCAAGCAAACACAAAGGAGAAGACAAACTAATATGGCTCTTTAACAGATAAGCAGATATGCATGCGAGAGCCACTAAACATTGTAACCATGATCTTCTACCTTGACCCAAAGAAAAAGAAAACTATTTACACAGGAAAGCTCCCAACAAGCAAAAGAAGAACAAGAAAATGTTTTGGGGTTTTCTCAAACTAGACAGACACACGAAAAATAAATAAACTAGCATGGATGATACAGTGGCAAAGTGTGAACACCGACTAACAAAGTGAAAGCATAAGCAAGAATGTAAAGTCGGTGAGAAACACGTACTCCCCAGAGCTTAGGCTTTTGGCCTAAGTTGGTCTACTCCCAAGGATGGTCCGGGCGATATCCGAAATCATAATGGGGGCTGTACGGGAGCGTTGCAGCCACTGCCTGATTAGCTGCCTCTCGGAGACGAGCAGCCTTTGCCTCCCTCTCATACTCCTCTGCCTCTCCTCTGGTTATGTAATATCTCCGTTTTACCTGAAAGTCAAAGAAGGCAGGAGCAGGAAGGGTAATATGGAAAACACGCTGCCGGTTAAATATTAAATGGTATAGGAGGGATTCATCATCCCTCTCAAGGAACTAGTAGCGTGTCAAAGCGACGCGGTCAAGGAAAGCTGTATGGAGCGGGGGGATGATACGTCTCCAACGTATCTATCATTTTTTATGGTTTCATGCTATTATCTTGTCAAACTTTGGATGTTTTGTATGCCTTTTATAAAAATTTTGGGACTAACTTATTAACTCAGTGCCAAGTGCCAGTTCCTGTTTTTTCCATGTTTTTGACCCCTTTCAGAGAAGAATTTGAAACGGAGTCCAAACAGAATAAAATCCCCGAAAAGATTTTTTTCCGTAACGGAAGAAGATCAGGAGACTTGAGAGCCAAGGCAGGGGGTCCCCAGGGACCCCACAAGCCCCCACCCCGCGGCCAGGGGGAGGCCGCAGCCCTCAGGCTTGTGGGCCCCCTGGACCTCCTTTGCCCTAGGTTTTGCGCCTATATATCCCCAAAAATTCCACAAAAAATCAGGAGATCATCGAAAGTACTTTTCTGCCTCCGCAAGATCCCATCTGGGGCACGTTCTGGTGCCCTGCCGGAGGGGGGATTCGGATACGGAGGGCTTCTTCATCAACACCATGACCTCTCCGATGATGCGTGAGTAGTTCACCATAGACCTACGGGTCCATAGCTAGTAACTAGATGGCTTCTTCTCTCTCTTGGATCTTCAATACAAAGTTCTCCATGATCTTCATGGAGATCTATCCGATGTAATCTTCTTTTGTGGTGTGTTTGTCGAGATCTGATGAATTGTGGATTTATGATCAGATTATCTATGAATATTATTTGAGTTTCTTCTGATCTCTCTTATGCATGATTTCATATCCTTGTAATTCTCTTCGAGTTGTGGGTTTTATGTGGCCAACTAGATCTATGATTCTTGTAGTGTGAGAAGTGCTTGGTTTTGGGTTCATACCGTGCGGTGACCTCACCCAGTGACAGAAGGGGTAACGAGGCACCTATCGTGTTGTTGCCATCAAGGGTAAAAAGATGGGGTTTTCATCATTGGTTTGAGATTATCCATCTACATCATGTCATCTTGCTTAAGGCGTTACTCTATTCGTCATGAACTCAATACACTAGATGCATGCTGGATAGCGGTCGATGTGTGGAGTAATAGTAGTAGATGCATAAAGTATCAGTCTACTTGTCTCGGACGTGATGCCTATATGTATGATCGTTGCCTTAGATATCGTCATGACTTTGCGCGGTTCTATCAATTGCTCGACAGTAATTTGTTCACCCACCGTAATCCTTGCTATTTTGAGAGAAGCCTCTAGTGAACACTATGGCCCCCAGGGTCTACTCCACACCATATTTTCAGCCTTACACTTTTTACTTTGTTGCACTTTCTGCCTTCAGATCTCACTTTGCAATCAATCTTGAAGGGATTGACAACCCCTTTAAAGCGTTGGGTGCAAGCTCTTTTGTGTTTGCGCAGGTACTCTGGCCTTGACGAGATTCTCCTACTGGATTGATACCTTGGTTCTCAAACTGAGGGAAATACTTACTGCTCCTGTGCAGCATCACCCTTTCCTCTTCAAGGGAAAAGCCAACGCAAGCAAGTCTCTGTCAACGTGTCAATTTCTGGCGCTGTTGTTTGAGAAGTAGCAGAAGGATTTCTAGCGCCGTTGTCGGGGAGGATCAAGTCAAGAACTCATCCAAGTAGGTGTCGCAAACTCATCTCTTGCATTTACTTTGTTTGCCAGTTGCCTCTCGGTTTCCTCTTCCCCACTTCACAATTTGCCTTTTCATTTGCCTTTTTCGTTTGCCCTTTTCGTTCGCCCTTTTTCTCGCTTGCTCTTTGTTCACTTGTGTGCTCGCTTGCTTGCTGAAGTCACCATGAATGAAAACACCAAACTTTGTGACTTCTCGAATACTAATAATAATGATTTTATTAGTACTCCGATTGCTCCCACCAATAGTGCGTAGTCATACGAAATCATGCCGCTTTGTTGAATCTTGTTATGAAAGAGCAATTCGGTGGCCTTCCTAGTGAAGATGCTACATCCCATCTCAATACCTTCATTGAGCTTTGTGATATGCAAAAGAAGAAAGATGTGGATAATGACGTGATTAAATTGAAGCTTTTTTCCTTTCTTGTTGCGAGATCGTGCAAAAACTTGGTTTTCTTCTTTGCCCAAAAATAGTATCGATTCTTGGGATAAGTGCAAAGATGCTTATATATCCAAGTATTTTCCACCGGCTAAGATCATCTCTCTCCGTAATGATATCATGAATTTCAAGCATCTTGATCATGAACATGTTGCACAATCTTGGGAGAGAATGAAATTGATGATTAGAAATTGTCTCGCTCATGGCTTGAGTCTTTGGATGATTATTCAAATCTTTTACGCTGGCTTGAATTTCGCTTCTAGAAATATCTTGGACTCCGCCTCAGGTGGAACGTTCATGGAAATCACGTTAGGGGAGGCCATGAAGCTCCTAGACAATATCATGACGAACTACTCTCAGTGGCACACTGGAAGGTCACCTACTAGTAAGAAGGTACACGCTATAGAAGAAATTAACTCGTTGAGTGCTAAGATGGATGAGTTAATGAATTTGGTTGCTAGTAGAAGTGCTCCTTTAGATCCTAATGATATGCCCTTGTCTTCTTTGATTGAGAGTAGCAACGCTAGCTTGGACGTTAATTTTGTTGGTAGGAATAACTTTGGCAACAACAATGCTTTTAGAGGAATTCCTAGACCTTTAGCTCCTCTAATAATTTTGGCAACTCCTACAACAATACTCATCTAAATTACAATAGATTACCCTCTGATCTAGAGAGTAATATCAAAGAGTTCATCAACTCTCAAAAGATTTTCAATGCGTCCATAGAGGAAAAGCTACTCGAAATTGACAATTTGGCTAAGAGCATTGATAGAATGTCTAGTGATATTGATGCTTTGAAAGTTAGATGTGCTCCTCCCAAGATCAACATGGATGAAACTTTGAAAGCTATGCGTGTTTCCATGATTGAGAGCAAAGAAAGAACCGCCCAAGTTCGTGCTAGACATGAATGGCTTAAAAACGCGTGTTCTCGTGATAAGAATCATCAAGATCTTAAAGTGCTTGGTGTGACTCCCATTGAATCTTTGTTTTCTTGTGTCAAACCTAATGATTATGGGGCTGGATATAAATCCACTTTGGTTGAAAAGTGCCCCAGTGATTTGGAGTCCATCTATCTTGATGCTAAAAGCATTGAAAGTGGAGTAGAAGATGTTAAAACTTTGAGTAATAATAAAATTACTACCGTGGTTTTCAAGGAATTCAATTATGATATTTTCTCCTTGATTGAATGCATTTCTTTGATGCAGTCCATGTTAAGCTCTCCACACGCTTATAGCCAAAACAAGGCCTTTACCGATCATATCGTCAAAGCTATGATAAAATCTCTTGAAGAGAAACTTGAATTGGAAGTCTCTATCCCTAGAAAGATTCGTGATGAGTGGGAACCTACCATCAAAATCAAAATCAAAAACTATGAATGCAATGCTTTGTGTGATTTGGGTGCTAGTGTTTCCGCGATTCCAGAGTCTTTATGTGATGTTCTCGGTTTTAATGAGATTGAAGAGTGTTCTCTTAATTTGCATCTTGCTGATTCTACTGTCAAGAAACCCATGGGAAGGATCAATGATGTTCTTATTATTGCAAATAGGAACTATGTACACGTGGATTTCATTGTGCTTGACATTGATTGCAATCCTACATATGCCCTATTATTCTTGGTAGACCTTTCCTGAGGACTATTGGTGCTATCATTGATATGAAGGAAGGGAATATTAGATTTCAATTTCCTTTAAGGAAGGGCATGGAACACTTTCCTAGAAATAAAATAAGATTGCCTTATGAATCCATGATGAGGGCCACTTCTGGTTTGAGCACCAAAGACGACGATACGTGATTCTATCGCTTTTATGCCTAGCTAAGGGCGTTAAACAATAGCGCTTGTTGGGAGGCAACCCAATGAATTTATCTTTTTCTTTCTGTTTTTTGCGTCCACACCAGCACAATTCTATTTTGATTGTGTTTTTTGTGTTTCTTTTTGTGTTTGAGCCAAGCAAAACCTTTATGACTAGTCTTGGTAATGGTTGTTTGATCCTGCTGGAAAAAGACAGAAACTTTTCGCTCACGAGATGATTTTTAGTTTTTATTAAGAAAGAGCTTTTGAGTTGATTCTTTTTGCTGCTGGTTGATATGCCTTTTTCCCAGGCCGTAGTAATGTTTCAGATTTTTTGAGGTAACAGAAGTATACGAAGTATACAGATTGCTACAGGTTGGTCTGTTTTTGACGGATTCTGTTTTTGTTGAGTTGGTTGCTTGTTTTGATGAAACTATGGTTAGTATCGGAGGGTACTAGCCATGTAAAAGTGAGAATACAGTATCCCAACACCAATATAGATAGAATTCAAGTTTTCTACAGTACCAAAAGAAGTGGTAGCTTGTTTTCTTGTACTAATGTTATCACGAGTTTCTGTTTAAGTTTTGTGTTGTGAAGTTTTCAAGTTTTGGGTGATGTTCTCATGGACAAAGAGATAAGGAGTGTAAAGAGCTCAAGCTTGGGTGTTCCTAAGGCATCCCAAGCCAAATTCAAGGACACCAAAAAGCCTAAGCTTGGGGATGCCCCGGGAAGGCATCCCCTCTTTCGTCTTCAATCCATCGGTAACATTACTTGAAGCTATATTTTTATTCACCACATGATATGTGTTTTGCTTGGAGCGTCTTGTATCATAGGAGTCTTTTATTTTTGTTGTGTCACAATCATCCTTGCTGCACACCTTTTTGAGAGAGAGAGACATGCACTCATCGTGATTTTTGCTAGAATGCTCATAGTGCTTCACTTATATCTTTTGAGCTAGGTACTCATGCTCTATGTGCTTCAGTTATATCTTTTAGAGCACGACAATGCGTGACTTGGTAGTTGGCTTATGCTATGAAAGTAGTCCCAAATGTGATAGGTACCCAAAGAGGATACAAAAACCTCCATCTTCATGTGCATTGAGTAGAAGGAGAAGTCTTGATTCCTCTCAATTAGTTTTGAGACGTGGATTCGGTAATATTAAGAGTTATGTTAGTAAGGTGTTGTGAATCTAGAAATACTTGTGTTGAAGTTAGTGATTCCCGTAGCATGCACGTATGGTGAACCGCTATGTTAGGAAGTCGGAGCATAATTGATGTATTGATTGTCATCCTTTGTGTTGAGGTCGGGATCACGTGATGGTTAACACCTACCAACCCTTCCCCTAGGAGTATGCGTTTAGCACTTTGTTTCGATTAGTAATAAAAACTTTCGCAACAAGTATGTGACTTCTTCATGACTAATGTGTGTCCATGGTATAGATGCACTTTCACCTTCCACCATTGCTAGCCTCTCTAGTGCCGCGCAATTCTCGCCGGTGCACAAACCCACCATATGCCTTCCTCAAAACAGCCACCATACCTACCTACTATGGCATTTTCATAGCCATTCCGAGATATATTGCCATGCAACTTCCATCGTTCTGTCTCATGACTAGTGTCGTCACTCTCATATTGCCATTGCATGATCGTAAGATAGCTAGCGAGATGTTTCAACGTCATACGCCAAGCTAGATCGTTGCACATCCCGGTACACTACCGGAGGCATTTCCTATAGACTCATCATCATTTTAAGCTTTGAGCTGTGAGTAAATAAAAGTGTGATTATCATCATTATTGGAGCATTGTCCCATGTGAGGAAATAAAAAAAGCCAAGAGCCCAAAAAAGAGATAAAAAAAGAGGCCTAAGAGCCCAAATAAAAAAAAGAGAGAAGAAGAGAGAAGGGACAATGCTACTATCTTTTTCCACACTTGTGCTTCATAATAGCACCATGTTCTTCATGATTGAGAGATTCTTGCTTTGTCACTAACATATGCTAGTGGGAATTTTCATTATATAACTTGGCTTGTATATTCCAATGATGGGCTTCCTCAAAATTGCCCTAGGTCTTCGTGAGCAAGCAAGTTGGATGCACACCCACTAGTTTTCCTTTTGAGCTTTCACATACTTATAGCTCCACTGCATCTCTTGTATGACAATCCCTACTCATTCACATTGATATCTATTAATGGGCATCTCCATAGCCTTTTGATACGCCGAGTCAATGTGACCATCTCCTCCTTTTTGTATCACAACCACCACCACACTCTATTCCACCTAGTGCTATATCTATGGCTCACGCTCATGTATTGCGTGATAGTTATAAAAAGTTTGAGAAAGTAAGAGTGCGAAAACAATTACTTGGCCAATACAGGGGTTGTGCATGATTTACATTAGTTGTGTGAGGATGATGGAGCATAGCCAAACTATATGATTTTGTAGGGATAACTTTCCTTGGCCTTGTTATTTTGAAAGTTCATGATTACTTTGCTAGTTTGCTTGAAGTATTATCGTTCTCATGTCGATAGCAAACTATTGTTTCGAATCTTACGGATCTGAACATTCATGTCACGTGAAAGAAGTTGCAAAGGACAACTATGCTAGGTAGCATTCCACATCAACAATTCATTCTTTATCACTTCCCTACTCGAGGACGAGCAGGAGTTAAGCTTGGGGATGCTTGATACGTCTCCAACGTATCTATAATTTTTTATGGTTTCATGCTATTATGTTGTCAAACTTTGGATGTTTTGTATGCCTTTTATATATTTTTTGGGACTAACTTATTAACTAAGTGCCAAGTGCCAGTTCCTGTTTTTTTCATGTTTTTGACCCCTTTCATATGAGAATTTGAAACGGAGTCCAAACGGAATAAAATCCCCGAAAAGAATTTTTCCTTAACGGAAGAAGATCAGGAGACTTGAGAGCCAAGGCAGGCGGTCCCCAGGGGGCCCACAAGCCCCACCCCGCGGCCAGGGGGAGGCCGCGGCCCTCAGGCTTGTGGGGCCCCTAGACCTCCTTTGCCCTAGGTTTTGCGCCTATATATCCCCAAAAATTCCACAAAAATCAGGAGATCATCGAAAGTACTTTTCCGCCGCCGCAAGCTTCTGTCTCTGAAGATTTAGGAGGATCATTGAGACTACCCCAAATAGGTATCTTGCAAATTCTATTGAAATCCTCTAAATCCACGGTATACGATTTGTCATAGAGATCAAAAAGTACGGATGTATCACGGCCAGCTGAAAATTTGAATCTACGAACAAAAGAGGCAGTGAGCGTAACATACTGTTCACATTTATCGGAGATTAATTCTTGGAGTTTGACGTTGTGAACAAGTGTATCAAACTCATCTTTGAAACCTGCCTCAATCATGAATTCATCAGAAGGCCATTCACATGGTTGTACCGGTGCGTTCCTCGGTTGGTAAGGATCGGGCTCCCGAATCGCAAGACGGGGACCTCTCTTGCTTGGGGAACCACCATGATAGTTTCTCCTCAACATCTTCCTTTTCTGAAACTTTCAGTGACCCAAAGGAAAAGTGAACAAGGTTCAACTAAACTCGTAGCAACTACTCCCACAAGTGCCTAGAGGCCATATTACGCATCAAAACTACTTGGGACCAGCTAAAATTAGCATGCAAAGCTCAAGAACATGGTCACTACTATCCCACAGACAACAGCGCTAGAAATTGACACGTTGACAGAGGCTGGGCTTGCCTTGGTTCTTCCCTTGAAGAGGAAAGGATGATGCAGCACAGGAGCGGTAAGTATTTCCCTCAATTTGAGAACCAAGGTATCGATCGAGAAGGAGGGTCTCGTCAAGTCCAGAGTACCTGCGCAAACACAAACAAGCTTGCACCCAATGCTTCAAAGGGGTTGTCAATCCCTTCAAGATTGTTTGCAAAGTGAGATCTGAAGGCGGAAAGTGCACCGAAGTAAAAAAGTGTAAGTCTGAAAATATGGTGTGGAGTAGACCCTGGGGGCCATAGTGTTCACTAGAGGCTTCTCTCAAAATAGCAAGTATTACGGTGGGTGAACAAATTACTGTCGAACAATTGATAGAACCGTGCAAAGTCATGACGATATCTAAGGCAATGATCATACAAATAGGCATCACGTCCGAGACAAGTAGACCGATACTTTCTGCATCTAGTACTATTACTCCACACATCGACCGCTATCCAGCATGCATCTAGTGTATTGAGTTCATGACGAACAGAGTAATGCTTTAAGCAAGATGACATGATGTAGAGGGATAATCTCAAACCAATGATGAAAACCCCATCTTTCTACCCTTGATGGAAACAACATGATGCGTGCCTCGCTACCCCTTCTGTCACTGGGTGAGGACACCGCACGGTATGAACCCAAAACCAAGCACTTCTCCCAATGCAAGAATCATAGATCTAGTTGGCCAGACAAAACCCACAACTCGAAGAGAATTACAAGGATATGAAATCATGCATAAGAGAGATCAGAAGAAACTCAAATAAGATCCATTGATAATCTGATCATAAATCCACAATTCATCGGATCTCGACAAACACACCGCAAAAGAAGATTACATCAGATAGATCTCCATGAAGATCATGGAGAACTTTGTATTGAAGATCCAAGAGAGAGAAGAAGCCATCTAGTTACTAACTATGGACCCGTACGTCTATGGTGAACTACTCACGCATCATCGGAGAGGTCATGGTGTTGATGAACAAGCCCTCCGTGTCCGAATCCCCCCTCCGGCAGGGCACCAGAACGTGCCCCAGATCGGATCTTGCGGAGACAGAAGCTTGCGGCGGCGGAAAAGTACTTTCGATGATCTCCTGAATTTTTTCGGAATATTTGGGAATATATAGGCGCAAGACCTAGGTCGGGGGACGTCCAGGGGGCCCACAAGCCTGTATGGCGCGCCCCCTGGCTGCGGGGTGGGGGCTTGTGGGGCCCCTGGGGCTCCCCTGCCTTGGCTCCCAAGCTCCCCGATCTTCTTCCGTTCCAAAAAAAATCTTTTCGGGGATTTTCTTCAGTTTGGACTCCATTTCAAAATCTTCTCTGAAAGGGGTCAAAGACATGGAAAAAATAGGAACTCGCACTTGGCACTGAGTTAATAAGTTAGTCCCAAAAAATATATAAAAGGCATGCAAAACATCCAAAGTTTGACAAGATAATAGCATGAAACCATCAAAAATTATAGATACGTTGGAGACGCATCAAGCATCCCCAAGCTTAACTCCTGCTCGTCCTCGAGTAGGGAAGTGATAAAGAATGAATTTTTGATGTGGAATGCTACCTAGCATAGTTTTCCTTTGCAACTTCTTTCACGTGACATGAAAGTTCAGATCCGTAAGATTCAAAACAATAGTTTGCTATTGACATGAAAACAGTAATACTTCAAGCAAACTAGCAAAGTAATCATGAACTTTCAAAATGGCAAGGCCAAAGAAAGTTATCCCTACAAAATCATATAGTCTGGCTATGCTCCATCATCCTCACACAACTGATGTAAATCATGCACAACCCCGGAATTGGCCAAGTAATTGTTTTGGCACTCTTACTTTCTCAAACCTTTCATAACTATCACGCTATACATGAGCGCGAGCCATGGATATAACACTATAGTTGGAATAGAGTGTGGTGGTGGTTGTGAGACAAAAAGGAGGAGATGGTCACATTGACTCGGCGTATCAATAGGCTATGGAGATGCCCATTAATAGATATCAATGTGAATGAGTAGGGATTGCCATACAAGAGATGCACTAGAGCTAAAAGTATGTGAAAGCTCAAGAGGAAAACTAGTGGGTGTGCATCCAACTTGCTTGCTCATGAAGACCTAGGGCAATTCTGAGGAAGCCCATCATTGGAATATACAAGCCAAGTTATATAATGAAGATTCCCACTAGCATATGGTAGTGACAAAGCAAGAAGCTCTCAATCATGAAGAACATGGTGCTAACATGAAGCACAAGTGTGGAAAAACATAGTAGCATTGTCCCTTCTCTCTTTTTCTCTATTTTTCATTTGGGCTCTTAGGCCTCTCTTTTTTCCCCCTTTTTTTGGTTTTTGTTTTTGGGATCTTTGGCCTCTTTTTTTATTATTATTTCCTCACATGGGACAATGCTATAATAATGATGATCATCACACTTTTATTTACTCACAGCTCAAAGATCACAATGATGATGACTCCATAGGAAATGCCTCCGACAGTGTATCGGGATGTGCAACGATCTAGCATGTCGTATGACGTTGAAACATCTCGCTAGCTATCTTACAAGCATGCAATGGCAATAAGAGAGTGACGGCACAAGTCATGAGACGGAACGGTGGGAGTTGCATGTCAATATATCTCGGAATGGCTATGAAAATGCCATAGTAGGTAGGTATGGTGGCTGTTTTGAGGAAGGAATTTGGTGGGTTTGTGCACCGGTGAGAATTGCGCGGCACTAGAGAGGCTAGCAATGGTGGAAGGTGAAAGTGCATCTATACCATGGGCTCACATTAGTCATGAAGAACTCACATACTTATTGCAAAAGTTTTTATTAGTAATCGAAACAAAGTGCTAAACGCATACTCCGAGGGGAAGGGTTGGTAGGTGTAACCATCGCGCGATCTCGACCTCAACACAAAGGATGATAATCAATAGATCAATTATGCTCCGACTTCCTAACATAGCGGTTCACCATACGTGCATGCTACGGGAATCACTAACTTCAACACAAGTATCCCTAGATTCACAACACCCTACTAACATAACTCTCAATATTACCAAATCCACGTCTCCAAACTAATTGAGAGGAATCGAAACTTCTCTTTCTACTCAATGCACATGAAGATGGAGGTTTTTGCATCCTCTTTGAGTACCTATCACATTTGGGACTACTTTCATAGCATAAGCCAACTACCAAGTCACGCACCGCCGTGCTCTAAAGATATAAGTGAAGCACAAGAGCAAACGTATCTAGCTCAAAAGATATAAGTGAAGCACTAGAGCAAAAGTATCTAGCTCAAAAGATATAAGTGAAGCACTATGAGCATTCTAGCAAAATCAAGATGAGTGCATGTCTCTCACTCTCAAAAAGGTGTGCAGCAAGGATGATTGTGACAAAAAAAAGACTCCTATGATACAAGACGCTCCAAGCAAAACACATATCATGTGGTGAATAAAAATATAGCTCCAAGTAATGTTACCGATGGATTGAAGACGAAAGAGGGGATGCCTTCCCGGGGCATCCCCAAGCTTAGGCTTTTTGGTGTCCTTGAATTTGGCTTGGGATGCCTTGGGCATCCCCAAGCTTGAGCTCTTTCCACTCCTTATCTCTTTGTCCATGAGAACATCACCCAAAACTTGAAAACTTCACAACACAAAACTAAAACAGAAACTTGTGATAACATTAGTACAAGAAAACAAACTACCACTTCTTTTGGTACTATAGAAAACTTGAATTCTATCTATATTGATAATGGGATACTGTATTCTCACTTTTCCATGGCTAGTACCCCCGATACTAACCATAGTTTCATCAAAACAAGCAACCAACTCAACAGAATCTGTCAAAAACAGACCAGTCTATAGCAATCTGTATACTTCGTATATTTCTGGTACCTCAAAAAATCTGAAACATTACGACGGCCTGGGAAAAAAGCATATCAATCACCAGCAAAAAGAATCAACTCAAAAGCTCCTTCGCAATAAAAATGAAAAATCATCTCGTGAGCGAAAAGTTTCTGTCTTTTTCCAGCAGGATCAAACAACCATTACCAAGACTAGTCATAAAGGCTTTGCTTGTCTCAAACACAAAAAGAAAATACAAAAAACACAATAAAAACAGAATTATTAAAGTGTGGACGCAACAAAATAGAAAGAAAAAGATAAATTCATTGGGTTGCCTCCCAACAAGCGCTATTGTTTAACGCCCTTAGCTAGGCATTGATAGTTCAATGATGCTCACACAAAAGACAAGAATTGAAGCACAATGAGAGCATCATGAAGCATGTGAAAATCATATCTAAGTCTAACATACTTCCTATGCATAGGCATTTTATAGAAAAACAAATTGTCAAGATAACCAATAGTTACCATATGCAAGGAACAAGAAAGAGACAATAGCAATCTCCACATAACGAGAGGTGATTTGGTAACATGAAGGTTTCTACCACATAAGGAGGGTCTCGTCAAGTCCAGAGTACCTGCGCAAACACAAACAAGCTTGCACCCAACGCTTCGAAGGGGTTGTCCATCCCTTGAAGATTGTTTGCAAAGTGAGATCGGAAGGCGGAAAGTGCAACGAAGTAAAAAGTGTAAGGCTGAAAATATGGTCTGGAGTAGACCCTGAGGGCCATAGTGTTCACTAGAGGCTTCTCTCAAAATAGCAAGTATTACGTTGGGTGAACAAATTACTGTCGAGCAATTGATAGAACCGCGCAAAGTCATGACGATATCTAAGGCAATGATCATACATATAGGCATCATGTCCGAGACAAGTAGACCGATACTTTCTGCATCTACAACTATTACTCCACACATCGACCGCTATCCAACATGCATCTAGTGTATTGAGTTCATGACGAATAGAGTAACACTTTAAGAAAGATGACATGATGTAGAGGGATAATCTCAAACCAATGATGAAAACCCCATATTTTTACCCTTGATGGCAACAACATGATGCGTGCCTCGCTAATCCTTCTGTCACTAGGTGAGGTCACCGCACGGTATGAACCCAAAACCAAGCACTTCTCTCAATGCAAGAATCATAGATCTAGTTGGCCATACAAAACCCACAACTCGAAGAGAATTACAAGGATATGAAATCATGCATAAGAGAGATCAGAAGAAACTCAAATAAGATTCATAGATAATCTGATCATAAATCCACAATTCATCGGATCTCGACAAACACACCGCAAAAGAAGATTACATCGGATAGATCTCCATGAAGATCATGGAGAACTTTGTATTGAAGATCCAAGAGAGAGAAGAAGCCATCTAGTTACTAATTATGGACCCGTAGGTCTATGCTGAACTACTCACGCATCATCGGAGAGGTCATGGTGTTGATGAAGAAGCCCTCCGTGTCCGAATTCCCCCTCCGACACGGCACGAGAACGTGCCCAGATGGGATCTTGCGGAGACAGAAGCTTGCGGCGGTGGAAAAGTACTTTCGATGATCTCGTGATTTTTTGGGAATTTTTGGGAATATATAGGCGCAAGACCTAGGTGAGGGGACGTCCAAGGGGGCCACAAGCCTGGATGGCGACCCCCCTCGCCGCGGGGTGGGGGCTTGTGGGGCTTGTGGGGCTCCCCTGCCTTGGCTCCCAAGCTCCCCGATCTTCTTTCGTTCCAAAAAAAATCTTTTCGGGGATTTTCTACCGTTTGGACTCCGTTTCAAAATCTCCTCTGAAAGGGGTCAAAAACATGGAAAAAACAGGAACTGGCACTTGGCACTGAGTTAATAAGTTAGTCCCAAAAAAGTATATAAAAGGCATGCAAAACATCCAAAGTTTGACAAGATAATAGCATGAAACCATCAAAAATTATAGATACATTGGAGACGTATCAGTCACCAAGGCAGCAAAAATACGCGAAGTATAAGGCCCTAGAGCAGAAACTAATTGGACCAATTGAGGAGTCACTTACCAAGGAGTAATTTCCCCAAAACAGTTCGGAGAATGGTGCTTTGAGCAAGGAGATCGAAAACCCCAGCAAGAGGAGCAAGAACACGGGTTTGAGCTGCGAAATGATTATTTCTAGAGGTAGGAGAAGTGGATGAGAGCTAGAATAAGTGGAGGGGGTGCACGTGGGCCCCACAAGCCTGCGAGGACCGGCTAGGGGGGTGGCCGGGCCTCCTGGGCTCGTGACCCACTCGTGCATCCCCCAGACTAGCTCTTCGTCTTAATATTTTTCAAAAATTCCAGAAAAAACCATACTTGATTTTCAGGACGTTCGAAGAACTTTTATTTTCGGGGTACTTTTCTACGGGACGCTATGACAGAAAACAGGGAAAACTAAACTAAATCTATCATTTTTCTTCTAAGCAACCGAAGGTGAAATCTTGGAACAGAGGTTTGTGACTCCTCGATTCATCCATCTCATAGTCATCAAAAGAAATCTGTCAATGTGGTTGATCAAGTCTCCTTGACAAACTTTTTCGAATCGCAAAAGACAACGGAGAATTTTCGAATAGTCACTAGGTCACCTCAATGGGGATGTGTATCTCCCCAACAAGCAAATCATACTTCATCTTGACAGGAGGTATAGGGCATTCAAAGCTCCCAATAAGAATCGATGAAGTTTTTTCGATAGCATTGATGCAATGTACTCGATATTGTTTCTTCGGAAAGTGCACCGTATGCTCATTACCATTGACATGGAAAGTGACATTGCCTTTGTTGCAATCTATAACAGCCCCTACAGTGTTTAAGAAGGGTCTTCCAAGGATGACCGCCATGGCATCGTCCTCGGAAATATCCAAGATAACAAAGTCTGTTAAGATAGTAACGTTGGCAACCACAACAGGCACATCCTCGCAAATGCCGATAGGGAAAGCACTTGATTTGCCGGCCATTTGCAGAGAGATTTCAGTGGGTGTCAACTTATCCAGTTCAAGTCTTCGATAAAGAGAGAGAGGCATAACACTGACACCGTCTCCAAGGTCGCATAAGGCAGTTCTAACGTAGTTACCTTTAATGGAGCAAGGTATAGTGGGCACACCGGGATCACCTAGTTTCTTAGGAGTTCCACCCTTGAAGGTATAGTTAGCAAGCATGGTGGAAATCTCAACCTCAGGTATCCTCCTCTTATTAGTAACAATATCCTTCATGTACTTAGCATACGGAGACATTTTAAGCATATCCGTCAAACGCATTTGCAGAAAGACAGGCCTGATCATTTGAAGGAATCGCTCAAAATCCTCATCATCCTTTTTCTTGGATGGTTTGGGAGGAAAGGGCATGGGTTTCTAAACCCATGGTTCCCTTTCTTTACCATGCTTCCTAGCAGCAAAGTCATTCTTATCGTATCTCCTAGCCTTAGGTTGTGGGTTATCAAGATCAATGATGCCAACTGTTCTTCCCCTTTGTAACGGCACGAGAAGAATGCTGCTAGCACTCTCCGGCAATTGAAACTAGAAGAATGTTGTTGACGGCCCACAAGCGCATGGGATCGCAATAGTTTTCGAGGGTAGAGTATTCGACCCAAATTTGTTGATTCGCACGACGGGAGGTGAGAGAATACTCTCAAGTATTAGCAGTTGAATTGTCAGATTCAACCACACCTGAAAGATTAGTATCTGCAAGCAAAGTAGTAACAGCAAAGTAGCGAGTAACGGCAGTGACAAGGAATAGCGGTAGTGACAGCAGTAGCAAGTAGCAACAGTAGCAAGCGACAGTACTAGCAGCAGTAGCAGCAGAGCAAGACAAGTAACAGCAGTAGCAACAGTAGTAGCAGCAGCAGGAGAACAAAACAAGTAACAGCAGTAGCAACAGTAGTAGCAGCAACACAGCAAGAAAAGTAACAGCAGTAGCAAAAGTAGGACAAACTCGTAGGCAATGGGTCGGTGATTTGTTTGGATGATATTCATCATGCAACAACTATAACACGGAGAGATATGTGGCTAGCTCCCGTTCGTCAATGTGATGTAGGCATGCATTCCGTGTGTCGTCATACGTGCTTAGGGAAACGACATAACCACATAAGCAAACGACACAAAGGTCTCACGGTAAACTAATATCAATGGCATAATCAGCTAACAAGCAAATAATAATAAGTTTCAAATACCAACACTTCAATCAAAACAATCATGAAGCAATATGAATAGGTGGTATCTCGCTAGCTCTTTCTGAGACCCCAAAACATAAATGCAGAGCACTTTCAAAGATCAAGGGCTGACTAAACATTGTAATTCATAGCAACGAAGATCCATTCATAGTCATACTCAATATCAATCAAAAGAAAAGCATAAAATGACATAGGTGCTCTCTAATTAGTGCTTATATCAGAGGAGGATGACTCAACAGGAAAATAAATAGACAGACCCTTCGCAGAAGGAAGCATTGATTTGCAGAGGTACCAGAGCTCAAGCTTTGAAAACAGAGATAATAATTTTGGGTGGCATGCTTTCATTGTCAACGCAATGACCAAGAGTTCTCAATATCTTCCATGCTACTCATGCTATAGGCGGTTCCCAAACAGAAAAGTAAAGTTTTAACTCCCCCACCACCAATCAATCACACTCCACGGCTAGCCGGATCCTCGGGTACCGTCCATACTAACATCAATCCGGGGGAGTCCTGTTTTACAGTTATGTTTTCGATTTAAGCGTGGAAGTGGGCATTCCAATTACCAGCCCCTTTCTCGTGAATGACAGTGAATAAACACATGTCGAGGATAACACTCCTAGCATGGAAGATATCAATAGCCCCCTGTCACCACATGAGCGGTTCGGGCATGCAAAACAGATTATATCTTGAAGGTTTAGAGAATGGCACATGCAAATTTACTTGGAACGGCAGGTAGATACCGCAAATAGGTAGGTACGGTGGACTCTCATGGAAAAACTTTTGGGTTTATGGAAGTGGATGCACAAGCAGTATTCCGCTTAGTACAAGTGAAGGCTAGCAAAACACTGGGAAGCGACCAACTAGAGAGCGACAACAGTCATCAAGATGCAATGAGTTTGACTAACGTTGAATGCAAGCATGAACAGGATATAAATCACCATGAACACGAACATCATAGAGGCTACGTTGATTTTGTTTCAACTACATGCATGAACATGCGCCAAGTCAAGCCACTTGAAACATTCAAAGGAGAATACCATCCTATCATACTACATCATAGTCATCTCAAAATCTATGTTGGCATTCAAGACAAACCATTATAAGCTCTCAGCTAAATAAGCATGGCATCAGAAACTATGATCTCTAAGTTGTCATTGCAAACATGGTTCTCTCACAACAGAGCTAAATCTGGGTTGACAAGCTAGTCATATTTACAAAAACAAAATAGATAGAGTTCAGACCAGCTTTTCAGTCTCAGTCACTTCATCATATATCATCATTGTTGCCTTTCATTTGCACGATCGAACGATGAAAACGATAATAAGCGCATTGGACTAAGCTGAATCTGCAGGCAAACACAAAGGAGAAGACAAAGTATTATGGCTCTTTGAAAGCTAAACAGGTAAGCATGCAAGAACCAATAAACATTGTAACCAATAACTTCTACCTAGACCCAAAGAAAAATAAAACTATTTACACGGGAAAGCTCCCAACAAGCAAAAGAAGAAATAAAAATCTTTTTGGCTTTTCTCAAAAGGACACAAAACAAGAAAACAAGTAAACGAAAATAAACTAGCATGGATAATACAGTGGCAAAGTGTAAACGTCGGCTAACAAAGTGAAAGCATAAGCATGAATGTAAAGTCGGTGAGAACACGTACTCCCCCAAGCTTAGGCTTTTGGCCTAGCTTGGTCTACTCCCATGGTGGGAAATAACCAGCTCCAGGATACTCCGGAGCAGACTGTGGATGCCACTGCTGTGTGAGCTCCTCTGGCTCCCACTGATAAACTGGCGTCTGATACTCGACTGGCGGCTCGGACACGGGCGCCTGTGGTTGGGCCAAGCCCCAATATGCGTAGATGTCCACGGGCATAATAGTGTACCTGCCTACATGAAGATCGAACAAAGAAGGAGTAGGCAAAGTAATAGTCTCTCGAGTACCCTAACTAAACACCAGGTTATAAATCATCCGTCTACTAGCATCTCTATCCAGAAAATCATGGCAAACCATGCTGTAATAATTCAGATATCTCTCAGGGAGAACCATCTCTCCTTCCTCTCCCAGTCTAATGGGTATCTCAAAGTGTCTGGCAAGACGGGTAGCATAGATACCTCCATAGATGACACCCTTGGAACGGTTCAGGTTCAATCGTTGTGCTACTATAGCGCCCAAGCTATAAGTCTTATCGTTATAAAGGCCTTCGCGCAAAACCGCAAGGTCTGGAGAACTAAGTGATCCAGCCTCCCCACGGCCAATCAAACATTTTCCCACAAATAGTGAGAAGTACCGAAGCATAGGAAAATGTATGCTACAATTCTAGCGCGAGACACTACTCTCTCCTCTCCAACAGCAATAGAACCAATGAAATCCTCCAAGTCCCGTGGACGAGGGTCACGAATATCCCCAACATAAGGTAATTTGCATACATTGCAAAAATCCTGCAGCGTCATGCACTAGGGGACATCGTATATCATGAACTCAACCATGGGAGGATTCTTCCTCGGGTAAAAGTTGAAGCTTTGAACGAAAATATTGGTGAGGAGGAGGTATTGTGGGCACTTATCTTCAACGAACGCAGTAAGACCTGCGTTCTCCACCAAGTAATAAAAGTCTTCATAAAGTCCGGTGGCGCACAAAAATTCATCACTTGGCCACTCGCACGCTCGAACTTCTGTGAATCGAGGGACTACGTACTTGGGGCGGTTCTTCTCATCCTCCTTGGGGTTACGGCTTGAAGAGACTCTCAAGAACCTCCTTATCTTTTCCTTTTTCTAGCTCTGAAAAATTCTGAAATTTTTAGAGACTTCGAAAGAAAAGTGAATAAGGATTAACGCAACTTGTAGCAACTACTCCTACTAGTGCCTAGAGACCGTATCACGCGCTAAAACTACTTGGGACCAGCTAAAATCAACATTTCTAGCTCAAGAACAGGGTCACCAAGGTAGCAAGAATACGCGAAGGATAAAGCACTAAAGCAAAAACTAATTGGACCAATGGAGGAGTCACTTACCAAGGAGTAATTTCCCCAAAACAATTCGGAGAATGGTGCTTTGAGCAAGGAGATCGAAAATCACAACCAAATGAGCAAGAACACGGGTTTGAGGTGTGAAACAATTTTTTTCTGGAGGTGGAAGAAGAGGTTGAGAGCTGGAATGAGTGGAGGGGGTGCCTGTGGGTCCCACAAGCTTGAACCCCGCCACCAGGGGGTAGGTGGCGGTGGCAGGGCTTGTGGCCCACTGATCTGGCCCCCAGGCCAGCTCTCAGGCCCAGAAATTTTCAAAAGTTTCGGAAAAAATCATACTAAATTTTCAGGACCATCGGAGTACTTTTATTTTCGAGGTATTTTTCTCCGGGACGCTAAAACAGAAAACAGGAAAAAATAAACTAATTCTATCATTTTTCTTCTAAGCAAAAGAAAAGGAAAACTCAAAACAGAGGTATGTGACTCTTTGATTCATCCGTTTCATGGTCATCGAAAGAAATCCGTCAATGGGATTGATCAAGTCCTTATGACAAAACCTTCTGGAATCGCAAGAGAGAACGGAGAATTTTTGGATAGCCACTAAGTCACCTCAATGGGGATATTTATCTTCCCAACAAGCAAACCATACTTCATCTTGACACGAGGAATAGGGCATTCAAAGCTCCCAATAAGAATCGATGAAGTCTTTTCGATAGCATTGATGCAATGTACTTGATATCGTTTCTTCGAAAAGTGCACTGTGTGCTCATTACCGTTGACATGGAAAGTGACATTGCCTTTGTTGCAATCTATAACAGCCCCTACAGTGTTTAAAAAGGGTCTTCTGAGGATGACAGCCATGGCATCGTCCTCGGGAATATCCAAATAACAAAGTCTGTTAAGATAGTGGTGTTAGCAACCACAACAGGCACATCCTCGCAAATGCCGATAGGGAAAGAAGTTGATTTGTCGGCCATTTGCAGAAAATTTCAGTGGGTGTCAACTTATCCAATTCAAGTCTACGATAAAGAGAAAGCAGCATAACACTAACACCGGATCCAAGGTCACATAAGGCAATTCTTACGTAGTTTCCTTTAATGGAGCAAGGTATAGTGGGCACTCCGGGATCACCAAGTTTCTTAGGAGTTCCACCTTTGAAAGTGTAGTTGGCAAGCATGGTGGAGATCTCAAGATCTGGTATCTTCCATTTATTAGTCACGATATCTTTCATGTACTTGGCATACGGAGACATCTTGAGCATATCAGTTAACCGCAACTGTAGAAAGATGGGTCTTATCATCTCAACAAAGCGCTCAAAATCCTCATCATCCTTTTTCTTGGATGGCTTAGGAGGAAAGGGCATAGGTCTCTGAACCCATGGCTCTCTTTCTTTACCATGCTTCCTAGCAGTGAAGTCATTCTTATCATACTTCTTAGGTCGTGGGTTATCAGGATTAACCGTAGGTTCAATCTCCACATCCTTATCATTGCTAGGCTCAGCATTAATATGAACATCATTGTCCATATTGTCACCAGGTTCATGTTCATCACCAGATTGTGTTTCTGCATCAGATGCAGAAATAGCATTAGGTTCTTCAGGTGTGACAGTATTTGGTGAACCGGTATGTAGGTTTCTATCATCCTTCTTCTTCTCCTTAGGATGACTGGGTGTATCAGCATTGATTCCTTGAGAATCTTGATCAATTCTCTTAGGATGACCTTCAGGATACAAAGGTTCCTGAGTCATTTTGCCTCCTCTAGTAATGACTCTGACAGAGTTGTCATTTAATTCATTGAGCAGGTCATTCTGAGCTTTAAGTACTAGTTCTACCTGAGTAGTAATCATAGAGGCATGTTTACTCAGAAGCTTCAGATCATTGACATTTCTGTCTACACAAGCACTTAAATCGCTAAGCATACGAGTACTTTGTTCCAAATGTCTGCTAACATAATCGTTGAAACTCTGTTGTTTGGCAACAAAGTTGTCAAATTCATCAAAGCATAGGCTAGCAGGTTTATCAAAAGGAATATCACTCTCATCAAACCTACGCAGAGAATTCACTTCTACTACTTGTATCGGGTTATCGGGACCATGGATCTCTTTGATAAGTGGTAGATTTTTGACATCTTCAGATCTAATGCCTTTCTCTTGCATAGATTTCTTGGCTTCTTGCATATCTTCAGGACTGAGGAATAGAATACCTCTTTTCTTCAGAGTTGGCTTAGGAGGTGGTTCGTGAATAGTCTAAGCATTATCGTTGATCAAGCTGTTATTCAGTAGAGTCTCAGCTTGTTCTACAGTTCGTTCCCTAAAAACACAACCGGCACAACTATCTGGTCTCTAGAGGCATCGGTAAGTCCGTTATAGAGGATATCAAGTATCTCGTTCTTCTTAAGAGGGTGATCAGGCAAAGCATTCTCTAGCTGGACGAGCCTCCCCCAAGCTTGTGGAAGACTCTCTTCTTGGAGTTGAGCAAAGTTGTATATTTCCTGCAAGGCGGCTTGCTTCTTATGGGCAGGGAAATATTTCTCACAGAAGTAATAGACCATCTCCTGGGGACAACGCACACATCCAGGAGCAAGAGAGGTGAACCAGGCTTTAGCATCATCCTTTAGAGAGAAAGGAAACAGCTTAAGGATATAGTAGTGGCGGATCTTCTCCTCATTAGTGAAAAGGTTGGCTATATCGTGTAGTTTGGCAAGATGGGCTATGACCGTCTCAGACTCATAACTATGAAAAGGATCATATTTGACCAGAGAGATTATCTCAGGGTCGACAGAGAATTCATAATCCTTATCGGTGATAAAGATAGGTGAAGTGGCAAACTTCGGGTCATATATTTCATCCTAGCTTCCCGAGATTTTTCCTTCCACTTGAGAAGTAATTTCCCAGCGTCACAGGCATCCTTACACGCAAGAAAATCCTCCGCTATCTCTCCCTCCATAACGTAACCCTCAGGTATATCAGGCAATTCATATCTAGGATAGCTAGATCTAGCAGGAGCAAAAGCAGGTTCTATCTCAATAGTATCGGCAGTATCACAAGCATCACAAGCATTGGCAGTAAATCTACCAATATGAGCATCAAGGAACACTCCTAGTGGAACATCAGGCAAAGTAGCATCTCTAGGAGTATCAAGCATAGCATCATCAGGCAAAATAGCATCACTGGCATCATCACGCAAAGCAGTATCAAGCATAGTATCATCAGGCATAGTATCAAGCATAGCATCTCTAGCAGTAGCATCTGAAGGTGAATCAAGTGCAGAGCTAGATGGCAATTCCTTACCTCCCCTTGTAGTAGAGGGCAAGACTTTGGTCTTCGGATCCTTCAGATTCTTCATAGTGATCAGCAGATATAAATCCCAAGTAACTCAGAGAATATAGCAATACCTCCCCGACAATGGTGCGAGAAAAATGCTTGATGCCAACTGTTCTTCCCCATTGCAATGGCAACAGAAGAATGCTGCTAGCACTCTCCGGCAATCGAAACTAGAAGAATGTTGTTGACAGCCCACAAGCGCATGGGATCGCAACAGTTTTCGAGGGTAGAGTATTCGACCCAAATTTGTTGATTCGCACGACGGGAGGTGAGCGAATACTCTCAAGTATTAGCAGTTGAATTGCAGATTCAACCACACCTGAAAGATTAGTATCTGCAAGCAAAGTAGTAACAGCAAAGTAGCGAGTAACGGCAGTGGCAAGGAACAGCGGTAGTGACAGCAGTAGCAAGTAGCAACATTAGCAAGCGACAGTAGTAGCAGAAGGAGCAGCAGAGCAAGACAAGTAACAGCAGTAGCAACAGTAGTAGCAGCAGCAATAGAACAAAACAAGTAACAGCAGTAGCAACAGTAGTAGCAGCAGCAACAGAGCAAGACAAGTAACAGCAGTAGCAACAGTAGGACAAACTCGTAGGCAATGGGTCGGTGATTTGTTTGGATGATATTCATCATGCAACAGCTATAACACGGAGAGATATGTGGCTAGCTCCCATTCGTCAATGTGATGTAGGCATGCATTCTATATGTCGTCATACGTGCTTAGTGAAAAGAACTTGCATGACATCTATTGTCCATCCCTCCCATGGCAGCGGGGTCCAAAAGGAAACTACGGGATATTAAGGTTCTCCTTTTAATAAAGAACCGGACCAACGCATTAGCACTTGGTGAACACATGAACTCCTCAAACTATGGTCATCACCGGGAGTGGTTCCGGTTATTGTCACTCCGGGGTTGTCGGATCATAACACATAGTAGGTAACTACAACTTGCAAGGTTGGATATAAAACACACATATATTGGTGACAATATAATAATTTCAGATCTGAAATCATGGCACTCGGGCCCTAGTGGCAAGCATTAAGCATGGCAAAGTAGTAGCAACATCAATCTCAGAACATAATGGATACTAGAGATCAATCCCCATCAAAACTAACTCGATTACATGATAGATCTCATCCTACTCATCACCGCCTAGCGAGCCTACGAATAGATTACTCACGAACGACGAAGAGCTTCGTGGAATTGGAGAGGGAAGAAGGTTAATGATGACGATGGCGACGATTTCCCCTCGCTGGAGCCCAAGACAGACTTCAGATCTGCCCTCTAGATGAAGAACAGGTGGTGGCGGCGCCTCCATATCGCAAACGCGACGAAAACTTTTCTTTTTACTTTTTCTAGGACGAAAGGGATCTTATAGACCTGAGATTGGGGGCGGCAGAGTCGTGTGGGCCCCACAAGCCTGCCCATCGCCACCAGGGGGTGGAGGCGGAGCCAGGGCTTGTGTCCCACTGGCCCACCCCCTGAGGTGGAACTTGGCGCAGATATTTTTTATATTTTCCAAAACTGCTCACCGTAAATTTTCAGGACGTTTGGAGAACTTTGATTTCTGCACAAAAATAACACCAAGGCAATTCTGCTGAAATCAGCATCAGTCCAGGTTAGTTCCATTCAAATCATGCAAATTATAGTCCAAACACAAGGGCAAAAGAGTTTGGAAAAGTAGATACGATGCAGACGTATCAATCAACAGGTTGAATCTCCACATCCTTATCGTTGCTAGGTTGAGCATCAACATGAACATCACTATTGATATTATCATTAGGCTCATGTTCATCACCAGATTTTGTTTCATCGTCAGAGACAGAGACATCGTTTGGATTCTCAGGTGTATCAGCATCTGGGTTGCTAGCGTGCAAGTTCCTATCATCTTTCTTCTTTCTAGGATGACTAAGTGCATCAGTGCTAACTCCTTGAGAATCTTGTTCAATTCTCTTTGGATGTCCCTTAGGATACAAAGGTTCCTGGGTCATTCTACCGCCTCTAGTGACGACTCTGACAGAATTGTCATTCAACTCATTGAGCAAGTCATTCTGAGCTTTAAGTACTTGTTCTACCTAAGTAGTAACCATAGAGGCAAGTTAACTCATGAGCTTAAGATCATTGACGTTTCTGTCCACACAAGCACTTAAATGACTAAGCATACGAGCATTCTGTTCCAATTGTCTCCTAACATGATCGTTGAAACTCTGTTGTTTGGCAACAAAGTTATCAAATTCATCCAGGCATAGGCTAGCAGGTTTATCAAAAGGAATATCACTCTCATCAAACCTACGCAAAGAAATTACTTCTACTACCTGTATCGGGTTATCGAGACCATGGATCTCTTCGATAGGTGGTAGATTTTTGACATCTTCGGAATTAATGCCTTTCTCTTTCATAGATTTCTTAGCTTCTTGCATATCTTCATGACTGAGGAATAGAATACCACTTTTCTTCGGAATTGGCTTAGGAGGTGGTTCAGGAATAGCCCAAGCATTCTCATTGCACAAGATGTTATTCAATAGGATCTCAGCTTGTTCTACAGTTCGTTCCCTAAAAACACAACCGGCACAACTATCTAGGTGGTCTCTAGAAGCATCGGTAAGTCCATTATAGAAGATATCAAGTATTTCATTCTTCTCAAGAGGGTGATCAGGCAAAGCATTCAGTAGCTGGACGAGCCTCCCCCAAGCTTGTGGGAGACTCTCTTCTCCAGCCTGAGCAAAGTTGTATATTTCCTCCAAGGCAGGTTGCTTCTTATGGGCAGGGAAATATTTTTCAGAGAAGTAGTAGACCATATCCTGGGGGCTACGCACACAACCAGGAGCAAGAGAAGTGAACCAGGTCTTAGCATCATCCTTTAGCGAGAAAGGAAACAACTTCAGGATATAGTAGTGGCAAATCTTTTCCTCACTAGTGAATAGGATGGCTATATCGTGCAGTTTGGTAAGATGGGCTACAACCGTTTCAGACTCATAACCGTGAAAAGGATCAGATTCGACCAGAGTGATTAACTCGGGGTCGACAAAGAATTCATAATCCTTATCGGTCACAAAGATAGGCGAAGTAGCAAACTTCGGGTCGTATTTCATCCTAGCATTCAAAGATTTTTCTTTCCACTTGAGTAGTAGTCTCTCAACATCATAGCTATCCTTACACGCAAGAAAATTCTCAGCTATCTCTCCCTCCATAACATAACGCTCAGGCATATCACGCAATTCATATCTAGGAGAGCTAGTTCTAGCAGGAAAAATAGCAAGTTCTCCTTCAATAGTATCAGTAGTTTCAGAAGTATCATCACATCTAGCAGCAACTCTAGCAATTTGTGCATCAAGGAATGCACCTAGTGGCAAAGCAGTATCAAGCATAACATCATCAGGCAAAGCAGTATCAAGCATAGCATCATAATAAGCATCATGGGCAGCAGAAGTAGCATCATCAAGCATAGGCGACATATCAAGATTTCTAGCAGGAGGTGGTGTCGCAAACTTACTCATAACTGAAGGTGAATCAAGTGCAGAGCTAGATGGCAGTTCCTTACCGGTCCTCGTAGTGGAGGGCAAGACTTTAGTTCTTGGATCTATCGTATTCCTCATAGTGACCAGCAAACGTAAATCCCAAGTGACTCAGAGAATATAGTTGTGCCTCCCCAGCAACGGCGCCAGAAAAAGGTCTTGATAACCCACAAGTATAGGGGATCGCAACAGTTTTCGAGGGTAGAGTATTCAACCCAAATTTATTGATTCGACTAAAGGGGAAGCCAAAGAATATTCTCAAGTATTAGCAATTGAGTTGTCAATTCAACCACACCTAAAAGATTTAGTATCTGCAGCAAAGTATCAGTAGCAAAGTAGTATGATAGCAGCAGTAGCAACAGAGTAACAGTAGCAACAGTGACAGCAGTAGCGGCAAAGTAACGTAGCAAGGACCAGTAGTAAAAGACTCGTAGGCATTGGATCGGTGATGGATGATTACGCCGGATGTGATTCATCATGCAACAGTTATAACACGGAGAGATATGTAACTAGCTCAAGTTCGTCAATCTAATGTAGGCATGTATTTCGTATGTAGTCATACGTGCTTAGGGAAAAGAACTTGCATGACATCTATTGTCCATCCCTCCCGTGGCAGCGGGGTCCTAATGGAAACTACGGGATATTAAGTTTGTCCATTTAATAAAGAACCGGACCAACACATGAACACTTGCTGAATACGTGAACTCCTCATACTATGGTCATCTCCGAGAGTGGCTCCAGCTATTGTCACTTCGGGGTTGTCGGGTCATAACACATAGTAGGTGAGTACAACTTGCAAGATAGGATCTAAAACACACATATATTGGCGAAAAAATAATAGGTTTAGATCTAAAATCATGGCACTCGGGCCTTAGTGACAAGCATTAAGCATGGCAAAGTAGTAGCAACATCAATCTCAGAACATAGTGGATAATAGGGATCAATCCCCGTCAAAACTAACTCGATTACATGATAGATCTCATCCAACCCATCACCGTCCAGCAAGCCTACGATGAGATTACTCACGAACGGTGAAGAGCATCATGGAATTGGCGATGAATTAAGGTTGATGATGACGATGGCAACGATTTCCCCTCTCTGGAGCCCAAAACGGACTCCAGGTCTGCCCTCTAGAGGAAAAACAGGAGGTGGCGGCGCCTCCGTATCGTAAAACGCGATGAACTCTTCTCCCTGATTGTTTTCGAGATGAAAGAGGATATATAGAGCTAGAATTGGGGGCGGCGGAGTCCCGAGGGGCTCACAAGCCTGCCAGGCCCGGCCAGGGGGGGCGGGCCTAGTGGGCTTGTGAGCTCCTAGCTCCATCCCTCCAGTTGATTCTTGCACCAGTATTTTTTATATATTCCACAAAAAAGCCTCGTAGATTTCCAGGTCATTCCGAGAACTTTTATTTCTGCGCAAAAACAACACCATGGCAATTCTGCTGAAAACATCGTAAGTCTGGGTTAGTTCCATTCAAATCTTGCAAATTAGAGTCCAAAACAAGGGCAAAAGAGTTCGGAAAAGTAGATACGACGGAGACGTATCACGCCCTAGTGACAGGCATTAAGCATAGAAAAGTCATAGCAACATCAATCTCAGAACATAATGGATACTAGGGATCAAACCCTAACCAAACTAACTCGATTACATGGTAGATCTCATCCAACCCATCACCGTTCAGCAAGACTACAATGGAATTACTCACAAATGACAAAGAGCATCCTGAAATTGGTGATGAAGGATGGTTGGTGATGACGATGGCGTCGATTTCCCCTCTTAAGAGCCCAAATCAGACTCCAGATTTGCCCTCCCAAGGAAGAACAGGAGGTGGCGGCGGATTCGTATCGTAAAGCTTGATGAACTCTTCTCTCCGATTTTTTCTCTCCTAATAGGAATATATAGGGGTGGAAACAAGGTTGATGGAGCCTCAGGGGCCCACAAGCCAGGGGCGTGGCCTAGGGGGGTCGCACCCTGTAGGCTTCTGGCTAGGTGATGGCCCCTCTCCGGTAGATTCTTTCGCCAATTTTTTTTATTAATTCCAAAAATATTCTTCGTAAATTTTCAGGTCAATTCCAGAACTTTTATTTCTGCACAAAAATAACACCAAGGCAATTCTGCTGAAAACAGCATCAGTCCGGGTTAGTTCCATTCAGATCATGCAAATTAGAGTCCAAAACAAGGGCAAAAGAGTTTGCAAAAGTAGATACGTTGGAGACGTATCCATTACATAAAAGAGGAGGACATAAATATTTGAAAAGTGCACACGGGTCTGAATGTTGCAGACCCGCTAACTAAGCCTCTTCCACGAGCAAAACATGAGCAACACGAGAACTGTATGGGTGTTAGATTCGTTACATTGTAAAACACATAGAGATGTGAAACTAGATTATTGACTCTAGCTGACTAGCTTGTTGATCAAACATGGTTAAGGTTTCCTAGCCATAGACAAGTGTTGTCACTTGTTAACGGGATCACATCATTAGGAGAATGATGTGATGGACAAGACCCAAACTATGAACATAGCATGTGATTGCGTTATTTTATTGCTACTGTTTTCTACATGTCAAGGGTACATTCCTATGACCATGAGATCATGTAACTCACTGACACCGGAGGAATGCCTTGTGTGTATCAAACATTGGAATGTAACTGGGTGAGTATAAAGGTGCTCTACAGGTATCTCCGAAGGTGTGTGTTGAGTTAGCATGGATCAAGAGTCGGATTTGTCACTCTGTATGACAGAGAGGTATCTCGGGGCCCACTCGGTAATACAACATCACATAAAATCCTTGCAAGCAATGTGACTAAAGATTTAGCCACGGGATTTTGTATTACAGAATGAGTAAAGAACCTTGCCGATAATGATATTGAAATAGGTATGGAGATACTAACGATCGAATCTCGGGCAAGTAACATACTGAAGGACAAAGGGAATGTTATCCGGGATAAACTGAATCCTTGACATAGATGTTCAACCGATAAAGATATTCATAGAATATGTAGGATCCAATATGGACATCGAGGTCCCGCTATTGAATATTTACCGGAGAGTGTCTCGGTCATGTCTACATAGTTCTCGAACCCGCACGGTGTGCACACTTAAGGTTCGGTGACGTTTCGGTATAGTTGAATTATTGATGTTGGTAACCGAATGTTGTTCGGAGTCCCGGATGATATCCCGGATGTCACAAGGGTTTCCGGAATGGTCCATAGACGAAGATTGATATATAAGAAGTATCCATTTGGCTTCCGGAAGGTTTTCGGGCATTACCGATAAAGTAGTGGGAATGACGAATGGGTTCCGGAGTTCAACCGGGAGGGGCCACCCACCCGGAAGAGAACCAAAGAGGCCCAAGGGTGGCTGATGTCCACGCACGCTTCTATTCTTGTAGACTATGTTGGGCCTCCAAGCGCAGAGGTTTGTAGGACAGCAACAATTTCCCTCAAGTGGATGACCTAAGGTTTATCGAACTCACGAAAAGAGAGGTTGAAGATGGTCTCTCTCAAGCAATCCTTTAATTAAGAAACAAGAAGTCTCTTGTATCCCCAACACACCTAATAAAGGTAAATTGTATAGTTGCACTAGTTCAGCGAAAAGATGGTAAAATATGGGTGATAGGTGTGGCAAAGCAAGGTAATATATATCTGTAATAAAAATTACAGCAAGGTAGCAAGTGACAAAAGTAGCACAAATGATGTAACAATGGTGAGAAACAAGGTTGAGGCTTCATACTTTCACTAGTGGCAACTCCCAACAACATTAACATACTCTAATCACATGATATTTCCACTTAAAACATGCAATGGAGACGTACTCGGAGGTCATTCCTTTGTGATCAAGAGAGGACGAGAATTATGTAGGGCTACAAAATCACACCTCAGAGTTCGTAGTTCTCATATACGGATTTCCCAATGATACCGCGGCCATCCAAAGAGAGTACCACAATCACCACAACATATCTCAAGGATAGTCAAAGACAAGCACCAAAAGACTCTCAATCTTCAAAAAAATCACAAAACTGGAAATCAACCATGAAAATATTCTTCTAATCCATGTCCAATAGACTGTTGTTACCATGGTCTCAAGGATTATACTAGATAAGTTCAACTGAGTACATCAATCCAATACATAGAAGAAGAGGAGACATCATGGGATCACCCTAGATTAACATAGCCTATGATCACAATCAAGATCACATCATGGTAGAGAGAATTAACCACATAGCTACTGTAGAAGACTTCATCCCCGAGGAGGAACTACTCCCGCTTCATGGAGGGAGGAAGCAACATCGATGGAGATGAATCCGGGGGCACTTCCCCGTCCCGGAAGGGTGCCGGCACAAGAATTATGGTCCCCTGAAACTTGTTGGCGATGGCGGCGTAGATCGAATTGCTTCTGGAGAAAAGGGCTCCAGAATCAGGGTTTCCTCTACAAGGTTAAAATAGGGCCAAAGTAGGGCACTGGAGGAGGTGGGACTCACCCAGGCGGCCTGGTGGCGCGGCCAGGAGGGAGCCCGCGCACGGAGGTCGCCTGGGATGGGCCTGACTCCCCTCTGGCCCACCTTGATGCTTCGTGAAGCTTCCGTCATGCTGATTTTTATATATTTTTCTCGAAATTTTTGGGGCTTCGTAAATTGGGGTAAAATTCCCTGCAAAAAAGACATCAGCAGACAGAAACCCACATTGGGTGCACTGAGTTAGTAGGTTAGTCCAAATATGTGTAAAATGGTATGAAAGTGTAGCAAAACATATAACAATGTCGCACAAAAGAGCATGGAACAAACAGAAATTATAGATACGTTTGGGACGTATCAACATCCCCAAGCTTAATTTCTGCTCGTCCTCGAGTAGGCAAATGATAACACAAATAATTTATGTGGTGACATGCTAACACACATATAAGAACTTCAAAGTAAAGCAAGTGAGATATGCAATTCAAGTCAAGACAATAACAAGCAAGAGTCTATATCTAGTATTGAAATTAGCAAAGTAAGAACATAAAGGTGCAAGAGCTCTAGTTGTTAGTGACTCGAATGTCTCCAAATGGTGTTTGTGTGCAAGAAGTGGGAGATGGGTTTATAGCATAAAAATATTATATAGTTTAATTGAGAACTCAATTTACTAAAACTTCACACTTGGTCTTCTTCGGAATCTTATTTTGACTGATCCCCAGACCACTAGTCACGCACAAGTCAAAATGATCCCCTCCCTTTCGACTTTGAGCACTCATTCAATGGATGAGCGCAAGCAAGATATGTTGGCAATTAGGATGGCAAAAGGAATAATGATGGGAAGGAAGACAAAAAGGTGTGAAAGGCTCACGTCAATGAGGACAATCATAGGCGAGAGAAAGCCAAATGATAGATATGATGTGAGGAGTACGGATTGCCATGCAACGGATGCACATATGAGCTACGGTAAGCTCTCCAATGGAACTAGTGGGGGTGTGATAACCCACAAGTATAGGGGATCGCAACAGTTTTCGAGGATAGAGTATTCAACCCAAATTTATTGATTCGACACAAGGGGAAGCCAAAGAATATTCTCAAGTATTAGCAATTGAGTTGTCAATTCAACCACACCTGAAAGATTTAGTATCTGCAGCAAAGTATGAGTAGCAAAGTAGTATGATAGCGACAGTAGCAACGATAACCAGTAGCAGCAAAGTAACAGCAGTAGCAGCAAAGTAACAGCAGTAGCAACAGAGTAACAGTAGCAGAAGTGACAGCAGTAGCATCAAAGTAACGTAGCAAGGACCAGTAGGAAAAACTCGTAGGCATTGGATCGGTGATGGATGATTATGCCGGATGCTATTCATCATGCAACAGTTATAACATGGAGAGATATGTAACTAGCTCCAGTTCGACAATGTAATGTAGGCATGTATTCCGTATGTAGTCATACGTGCTTACGGAAAAGAACTTGCATGACATCTATTGTCCATCCCTCCCGTGGCAGTGGGGTCCTAATGGAAACTACGGGATATTAAGGTTCTCCTTTTAATAAATAACCGGACCAACGCATTAACACTTGGTGAATACATGAACTCCTCATACTATGGTCATCTCCAGGAGTGGTTCCGGCTATTGTCACTCCGGGGTTGCCGGGTCATAACACATGGTAGGTGACTACAACTTGCAAGATAGGATCGAGAACACACATATATTGGCGACAACATAATAGGTTCAGATCTGAAATCATGGCACTCGGGCCCTAGTGACAAGCATTAAGCATGGCAAAGTAGTAGCAACATCAATCTCAGAACATAGTGGATACTAGGGATCAATCCCCGTCAAAACTAACTCGATTACATGATAGATCTCATCCAACCCATCACCGTCCAGCAAGCCTACGATGAGATTACTCACGAACGGTGAAGAGCATCATGGAATTGGCGATGAAGGAAGGTTGATGATGACGATGGCGACGATCTCCCCTCTCCGGAGCCCAAAACGGACTCTAGATCTGCCCTCTAGAGGAAGAACAGGAGGTGGCGGCGCCTCTGTATCGTAAAACGCGATGAACTCTTCTCCCTGATTTTTTTCTGGACGAAAGAGGCTAAATAGAGCTGAGATTGGAGGCAGTGGAGCTTTCTGGGCCCCACAAGCCTGCCAGGCGCGGTCAGGGGGGCCCCGCGCCTGTTGGGCTTGTGGGCTCGACGCTCCACTTCCTTTGTTGATTCTTGCGCCAGTATTTTTTTATATATTCTACAATTATTCTCCGTAAATTTCCAGGTCATTCCAAGAACTTTTATTTCTGCGCAAAAACAACACCATGGCAATTCTGCTAAAAGCAGCGTTAGTCCGGGTTAGTTCCATTCAAATCATGCAAATTAGAGTCCAAAACAAGGGCAAAAGAGTTTGGAAAAGTAGATACAATGGAGACGTATCAACTCCCCCAAGCTTAAAACCTTGCTTGTCCTCAAGCAATTTAGTTGACAAACTGAAAGGGACAAAAGAAAAACTTTTACGAACTCTGTTTGATCTTGTTGTTGCAACTATGTCTAATTCATATTCAGAATTTCAGCAAGACCAAAGCTAACCACATAAGCAAATGACATCTAGATCTCACGATAAACTCATATCAATGGCATAATCAACTAGCGAGCAAATAATAATAAGTTTCAAACGTCAACACTTAAATCAAAAAAATCATGAAGCAGTACGAACAGATGGTATCTTGCTAGCTCTTTCTGAGACCGCAAAACATAAATGCAGAGCACCTTCAAAGACCAAGGGCTGACTAAACATTGTAATTCATGGCAAAGAAGATCCAGTCACAGTCATACTCAATCACAGTTAAAAGCAAAGCATAAAAATGACAGAGGTGCTCTCTAATTGGTGCTTTTATAAGAAGAGGATGACTCAACAGAAACATAAATAGACATGCCCTTCGCAGATGGAAGCATTGATTTGCACAGGTGCCAGAGCTCAAGCTTTGAAAACAGAGATAATAATTTTGGGTGACATGCTTTCATTGTCAACGCAATGACTAAGAGTTTTCACCATCTTCCACGCTACACATGCTATAGGCGGTTCCCAAACAGAAAAGTAAAGTTTTGACTCCCCCACCACCGATTAATCACACTCCACGACTAGCTGAATACTCGGGTGCCGTCCATACCAACATCAATCGAGGGGGAGTTTTGTTTGCAATTATCTTTTCGATTTGAGCATGGAACTGGGCATTCCAATTACCGGCCCCTTTCTCGTGAGTGATAGTGAATAAACACATATCAAGGATAACACGCCTAGCAAGGAAGATACTAATAGCCCCCTGTCACCACATGAGCGGTTTGGGCATGCAAAACATATTATTTCTTGAAGGTTTAGAGAGTGGCACATGCAAATTTACTTGGAACGGCAGGTAGATACCGCATATACGTAGGTATGGTGGACTCACATGGAACGACTTTGGGTTTATGGAAGTGGATGCACAAGCAGTATTCCCGCTTAGTACAAGTGAAGGCTAGCAAAAGACTGGGAAGCGACCAACTAGAGAGCGACAACAGTCATCAAAATGCATTGAGATTAACCAACAATGAGTGCAAGCATGAGTAGGACATAAATCACCATGAACATGAATATCATAGAGGCTATGTTGATTTTGTTTCAACTACATGCGTGAACATGCGCCAAGTCAGGCCACTTGAATCATTCAAAGGAGGATACCATCCTATCATACTACATCATAGTCATCTCAAAATTCATGTTGGCATCCAAGGCAAAACATTATAAGCTCCTAGCTAATTAAGCATGGCATCAGAAACTATGATCTCTAAGTTGTCATTGCAAACATGTTTCTCTCACAACAAAGCTGAATCAGGAACGATGAGCTAGTCATAATTAAAAAAAAAATAGATCGAGTTCATACCAGCTTTTCCAGGCTCAGTCACTTCATCATATATCGTCATTATTGCCTTTCACTTGCACGACCGAATGATGTGAACAATAAAAAGAGTGCTTGTGCATTGGACTAAGCTGGAATCTACAAGGAAACACAAAGGAGAAGACAAAGTAATATGGCTCTTTGACAGATAAACATATATGCATGCGAGAGCCACTAAACATTATAACCACGGTCTTCTACCTTGACCCAAAGAAAAAGAAAACTATTTACACGGGAAAGCTCCCAACAAGAAAAAAGAAGAACAAGAAAATCTTTTTGGGTTTTTCTCAAACTAGACAAACACACGAAAAGAGAACGAGAAAAAAACTAGCATGGATGATAAAGTGGCAAAGTGTGAACACCGACTAACAAAGTGAAAGTGTAAGCATAAATATAAAGTCGGTGAGAAACACGTACTCCCCCAAGCTTAGGCTTTTGGCCTAAGTTGGTCTACTCCCACGGAGGGAAATAACCAGCTCCGGGGTACTCCGGAGTGTACTGAGGGTGCCACTACTGTGTGAGCTCCTCTGGCTCCCACTGATAAACTCGCATCTTGTACTCGACTGGTGGCTCGGGCATGGGCACCTGTGGTTGGGCTATGCCCCAATATGCGTAGATGTCCGAGGGCATAATAATGTACCTGCATGTATGAAGATTGAACAAAGAAGGAGCAGGCAAAGTAATAGTCTCACGAGTACCCTGACTAAATACCAGGTTATAAATCATCCTTCTATTTATATCTCTATCAAGAAAGTCTTGGCGAACCATGCTATCATAATCTATATATCTCTCAGGAAGAAGAATCTCTTCTTCCTCGTCCAGTCTAATAGGTATCTCCAAGTGGCTAGCAAGACGAGTAGCATAGATACCTCCATAGACAACGCCTTTAGAAAGGTTCGTGTTCAACCGTTGAGCTACTATAGCGCCCAAGCTATAAGTTTTATCATTATAAAGGGCTTCGCGCAAGACCGCAAGATCTGGGGAGCTAAGGGACCCAGCTTTCCCACGGCCAATCAAACATTTTCCCACAAATAATGAGAAGTACCGAAGCACGGGAAAATGTATGCTAGCAGCTCTAGCGCAAGACACCCCTCTCTCCTCTCCTACATCAATTGTATCTATGAAAGCCTCCAAGTCCCGTGGATGAGGTTCATGAATATCCCCAACAAAAGGCAATTTGCAAACATTGCAAAAATCCTGGAGTAACATGCGCTGGGGGATATCATATAATTTGAACACAACCATAGGATGATTCTTCCTTGGATAGAAATTAAAGCTTTGCACGAAAATATTGGTGAGCAGGAGGTATTGCGGACACTTATCTTCAACGAAGGCGGTAAGGCATGCGTTCTCCACCAAGTAATAAAAGTCCTCATAAAGTTCGGCGGCGCGTAAGTACACATCGCTTGGCCACTCGAACACTCGAACTTCTGCAACTCGAGGGACCGGATACTTGGGTTTCTTCTTCTCACTTTCATCATCCTTGGGGTCACGACTTGAAGAGCCTCTTAAGAACCTCCTCATCTTTTCCTTTTTCTATCTCTGAAAATTTCTGAAATTTTAGTGATTCTAAGGAAAAGTGAACAAGGCTCAACGAAACTCGTAGCAACTACTCCCACAAGTGCCTAGAAGCCATATTACGCATCAAAACTACTTGGGACCAACTAAAATTAGCATGCAAAGCTCAAGAACAAGGTCACCAAGGCAGCAAAAATACGCGATGTATAGGGCACTAGAGCAAAAACTAATTGGACCAATGGAGGAGTCACTTACCAAGGAGTATTTTCCCCAAAACAGCTTGGTGAATGGTGCTTTGCACAAGGAGATCGAAAATCCCAGCAAGAAGAGCAAGAACACGAGTTTGAGCTATGAAACAATTTTTCTGGAGGTAGGAGAAGAAGATGGGAGCTAGAATGAGTGGAGGGGGTGCACGTGGGCCCCACAAGCCTGGGTGGCCCGCCCAGGGGGGGTGCCCGCGCCTCCAGGGCTTGTGGCCCACTGGTGCAGCCCCCTGATTAGCTCTTCGTCTCAGTATTTTTCAAAAAATCCAAAAAAAATCATACTTGATTTTTAGGGTGTTCGGAGAACTTTTATTTTCAGGGTACTTTTCTAGGGACGCTAAGACAGAAAACAGGGAAAACTAAACTAAATCTATCATTTGTCTTCTAAGCTACCGAAGGTGAAAGCTTGGAACAGAGGTTTGTGACTCCTCGATTCATCCATCTCATGGTCATCGAAAGAAATCCGTCAATGAGGTTGATCAAGTCTCCTTGACAAACTTTTTCGAATCGCAAAAGAAGACGGAGAATTATCAAATAGTCAATAGGTTACCTCAATGGGGATGTGAATATCCCCAACAAGCAAATCATACTTCATCTTAACAGGAGGAATAGGGCATTCAAAGCTCCCAATAAGAATCGATGAAGTTTTTTCGATAGCATTGATGCAATATACTCGATATTGTTTCTTCGGAAAGTGCACCGTATGCTCATTACCATTGACATGGAAAGTGACATTGCCTTTGTTGCAATCGATAACAGCCCCTGCAGTGTTTAAAAAGGGTCTTCCAAGGATGACCGCCATGGCATCATCCTCGGGAATATCCAGGATAACAAAGTCTGTTAAGATAGTAACGTTGGCAACCACAACAGGCACATCCTCGCAAATGCCGATAGGAAAAGCAGTTGATTTGTCGGCCATTTGCAGAGAAATTTCAGTGGGTGACAACTTATCCAATTCAAGCCTACGATAAAGAGAGAGAGGCATAACACTAACACCGGCTCCAAGGTCGCATAGAGCAGTTCTAAAGTAGTTGCCTTTAATGGAGCAAGGTATAGTGGGCACTCCGGGATCACCTAGTTTCTTAGGAGTTCCACCCTTGAAGGTATAGTTAGCAAGCATGGTGGAAATCTCAACCTCAGGTATCCTCCTCTTATTAGTAACAATATCCTTCATGTACTTAGCATACGGAGACATTTTGAGCATATCTGTCAAACACATTTGCACAAAGACAGATCTAATCATTTCAACGAATCGCTCAAAATCCTCATCATCCTTTTTCTTGGATGGTTTGGGAGGAAAGGGCATGGGTTTCTGAACCCATGGTTCCCTTTCTTTACCATGCTTCCTAGCAGTGACATCATTCTTATCGTATCTCTTATTCTTAGGTTGTGGGTTATCAAGATCAACAGGTTCAATCTCCACATCCTTATCATTGCTAGGTTGAGCATCATCATGAACATCACTATTGATATTATCATTAGGCTCATGTTCATCACCAGATTGTGTTTCAGCATCAGAGACAGAGACATCATTTGGACTCTCAGGTGTAACAACATCACGGTTGCTAGCGTGCAGGTTCCTATCATCTCTCTTCTTCTTTCTAGGATGACTAGGTGCATCAGTGCTAACTCCTTGAGAATCTTGTTCAATTCTCTTAGGATGACCCTCAAGATACAAAGGTTCCTGAGTCATTCTACCGCCTCTAGTGACGACTCTGATAGAATCGTCATTCAACTCATTGAGCAAGTCATTCTGAGCCTTAAGTACTTGTTCTACTAGAGTAGTAACCATAGAGGCATGTTTACTTAGCAGCTTAAGATCATTGACATTTCTGTCCACACAAGCACTTCAATGACTAAGCATACGAGCATTCTGTTCCAATTGTCTGCTAACATAATCATTGAAACTTTGTTGTTTGGCAACAAAATTATCAAATTCATCCAGGCATAAGCTAGCAGGTTTATCAAAAGGAATATTACTCTCATTGAATCGACGCAGAGAATTTACTTCTACTACCTGTATCGGGTTATCGAGACCATGGATCTCTTCGATAGGTGGTAGATTTTTGACATCTTCAGATTTAATGCCTTTCTCTTTCATAGATTTCTTAGCTTCTTGCATATCTTCGGGACTAAGGAATATAATACTTCTTTTCTTCGGAGTTGGCTTCGGAGGTAGTTCGGGAATAGTCCAAGCATTCTCATTACACAAGGTGTTATTCAATACGATCTCAGCTTGTTCTACAGTTTGTTCCCTAAAAACACAACCGGCACAACTATCTAGGTGGTCCTTAGAAGCGTCGGTAAGTCCATTATAGAAGATATCAAGTATTTCATTTTTCTCAAGAGGGTGATCACGCAAAGCATTCAGTAGCTGGACGAGCCTCCCCCAAGCTTGTGGGAGACTCTCTTCTTCAACTTGCGCAAAGTTGTATATTTCCTGCAAGGCAGCTTGCTTCTTATGGGCAGGGAAATATTTCTCATAGAAGTAGTATATCATATCCTGGGGGCTACGCACACAACCAGGAGCAAGAGAAGTGAACCAAGTCTTAGCATCATCCTTTAGTGAGAAAGGAAACAACTTAAGGATATAGTAGTAGCAGATCTTTTCCTCACTCGTGAATAGGGTGGCTATATCGTGCAGTTTGGTAAGATGGGCTACAACCGTTTCAGACTCATAACCGTGAAAAGGATCAGATTCGACCAGAGTGATTAACTCAAGCTCGACACAGAACTCATAATCCTTATCGGTCACAAAGATAGGCGAAGTAGCAAACTTCGGGTCGTATTTCATCCTAGCGTTAAAATATTTTTCTTTCCACTTGCGCAATAATTTCCCAACATCATAGTTATCCTTACAAGCAAGAAAGTCCTCAGTTATCTCTCCCTCCATAACATAACACTCAGGCATATCAAGCAATTCATATCTAGGAGAGCTAGTTCTAACAAGCGAAATAGCAGGTTCTACTTCAATAATCTCAGAAGTTTCAGAAGTATTATCCAATCTAGTAGCAACTCTAGCAATTTGTGCATCAAGGAATGCACCTAGTGGCAAAGCAGTATCAAGCATAGCATCATCACAAGCATCATGGGCAGCAGAAGGAGCATCATCAAGCACATGCAACATATCAAGATTTCTAGCAGGAGGTGGTGTCCCAAACTTACTCATAACTGAAGGTGAATCAAGTGCACAGCTAGATGGCAGTTCCTTACCTGTCCTCGTAGTTGAGGGCAAGACTTTAGTTCTTGGATCTTTCGAGTTCCTCATAGTGACCAGCAGACGTAAATCCCAAGTGACTCAGAGAATAGAGCTATGCTTCCCCGGCAACGGCGCCATAAAATAGTCTTGATATCCCACAAGTATAGGGGATCGCAATAGTTTTCGAGGGTAGAGTATTCAACCCAAATTTACTGATTCGACACAAGGGGAAGCCAAAGAATATTCTCCAAGTATTAGTAGTTGAGTTGTCAATTCAACAACACCTGAAAGATTTAGTATCTGCAGCAAAGTATTAGTAGCAAAGTAGTATGATAGCAACATTAGCAATGGTAACCAGTAGCAGCAAAGTAACAGCAGTAGCAGCAAAGTAACAGCAGTAGCAGCAGTGACAACAGTAGCAGCAAAGTAACGTAGCAAGGACCGGTAGGAAAAACTCGTAGGCATTGGATCAGTGATGGATGATTATGTCGGATGCTATTCATCATGCAACAGTTATAACACGGAGATATATGTAACTAGCTCCAGTTCGTCAATGTAATGTAGGCATGTATTCCATATGTAGTCATGCGTGCTTAGGGAAAAGAACTTGCATGACATCTATTGTCCATCCCTCCCATGGCAGCGGGGTCCTAATGGAAACTACGGGATATTAAGGTTCTCCTTTTAATAAATAACCGGACCAACGCATTAACACTTGGTGAATACATGAACTCCTCATACTATGGTCATCTCCGGGAGTGGTTCTGGCTATTGTCACTCCGGGGTTGCCGGGTCATAACACATGGTAGGTGACTACAACTTGCAAGATAGGATCAAGAACGCACATATATTGGTGACAACATAATAGGTTCAGATCTGAAATCATGGCACTCGGGCCCTAGTGACAAGCATTAAGCATGGCAAAGTAGTAGCAACATCAATCTCAGAACATAGTGGATACTAGGGATCAATCCCCATCAAAACTAACTCGATTACATGATAGATATCATCCAACCCATCACCGTCCAGCAAGCCTACGATGAGATTACTCACGAACGGTGAAGAGCATCATGAAATTGGCGATGAAGGAAGGTTGATGATGACGATGGCGACAACCTCCCCTCTTCGGAGCCCAAAACGGACTCCAGATCTGCCCTCCAGAGGAAGAACAGGAGGTGGCGGCGCCTCCGTATCGTAAAACGCGATGAACTCTTCTCCCTGATTTTTTTTCTGGACGAAAGAGGCTAAATAGAGCTGAGATTGGAGGCGGTGGAGCTTTCTGCGGCCCACAAGCCTGCCAGGCGCGGCCACGGGGGCCCGTGCCTGGTGGGCTTGTGGGCTCCACGCTCCACTTCCTTCGTTGATTCTTGCGCCAGTATTTTTTATATATTCCACAAAAATTCTCCGTAAATTTCCAGGTCATTCCGAGAACTTTTTTTCTACGCAAAAACAACACCATGGCAATTCTGCTGAAAACAGCGTTAGTCCAGGTTAGTTCCATTCAAATCTTGCAAATTAGAGTCCAAAACAAGGGCAAAAGAGTTTGGAAAAGTAGATACAATGGAGACGTATCAGGGTGCATCCAACTTGCTTGCTCATGGAGACCTAGAGCTCATTTGAGGAGGCTAATCATTGGAATATCCAAGCCAAGTTCTATAGTGTAAGGGTCCCCACATAGTTATGCATGAATGATAATCTCTATGGAGTACAAATATAACAATGGAGTACGAGTGTGGATCTTTCAAAAGGAATAGTAGTGTTGACCCTTCTCTCTTTTTATTTCTTTTTGTTTCTTTATTTTTTTATTTTTTTGTGGCCTCTTTGGCTCTTTATATTTATCTCTCATTTGTCCTCTTTGGGATCTTTTCATGTGTCCTCTTTTGGGATCTTTTAATTTGTCCTCTTTGGGATCTTTTCCTCACTTAAGGGCAACATTGTATATTCTACAAGAATAAAAATAAAATCTTCACACTTTATAAGAACTACTCAACATAAAGACAAATGAAAACTATCATGATGTATGCAAATGTATGCCTCTGCCAGTGTAGCAGGATACGCAATGAAACTAGCACGTTATGTAGCAATAAATAGGGCAAGGCCTAACTAGCATGCGGCTCCTCAATCAAGCAAAAGCATGTATGACATGAAGATCAAGTCATGAGATGGTGGATGTTGCATGGCAATGTATCTCGGAAAGGCTATGGAAATGCCTTAATAGGTAGGTATGGTGGTTGTTTTGAGGAAGGATATAATGAGGCTTATGATGACAGAGCGTATCATGCCAAGGGTTTGGATGCACCGATGAATTTTGCACCAACTCTCAAGATGAGAAAGGGCAATGCACGGTACCGAAGAGGCTAGCAAAATATGGATGGTGGAAGTGCCAACAATCGAATACTCGCATTAGTCGAAGAACTCATGCACTTATTATCGGTAACTCTCTATCTTGTCAGGAGATTCACAAAGAGAAAAGTACCCCGAGGAGGAGTGTTTGGGGGTTTGGTTATCCTTGCGCATCCTCGACCCATGATAACGTGAGGACGCTCTATATATTCCAACCCCTCCAGAGGTTAGCGATCCATCTAGTAGCTAGAGTTCTCAACTAACTTTTTTAGTTTTTGAAAATACACACGGATTTCCCAAAATAAGACATCTATCACTAATAGGCTCAAGCTCTTGACACCAATAGTCCAAACATTACTCAAATCAATACCTCAAAACTATTGCAAGTTACTACTATACTTAAATAGCAACCTCGGTTACCTACTCATGCAAGACACACAACTCGGTGCAACAAGCCAACTCTCTAAACAAGATAAACATGATAACTCAAGAAAGTTCCAAAAGCAACCTAAATAAAGTTCTTAAAAAGAACAAGCATGAAACTAAGAGCTAAGCATGACAAAAACTATGAAAAGATAAAGAACACACAAAAAGATAAGCATGAAAACCTATGTTGTGTTCTATGATGGAGTGGATCTTGTTTCTCTCCCAAACAAAAAAGGCTAGGTTCCAACTTGTTATGAACAACAAGCAAAACTAAAACAAACTAAAAAGTAAAGAGCGAGACACTCCAAGCATAGCACCTAACATATGAAGTGATAAAAATATAGCATGAGAAGGATGAACTCATGATTGTTGATGGAGAAGGGGATGCACAGGGCATTCCCAAGCTTAGACGCTTGAGTCTCCTTGAATATTTCTTGGGGGTGCATGGGGACATCCCCAAGCTTGAGCGCTTGAAACTCCTGGATCTTCTTTCATCATCTTCCATCGCATACTTGAAAACTCCCTTCATACGAAACTCATCATAAGCTGATTAGAGTGGTTAGTGCCCATAATAAAATAATTTATTCTCTACTAGAAATAACTATTTTTAGGAAGATCCACTGTTTCTAAAGATTTCCAAAAGGTTTTTGCAAAGAAAAATCAAGCTTAAGATTTGCAAAACAATGAAAATGCAAAACAGGGCAGAATCTGGGAAAAACATACCACCATGTAGTAAATAATTTTTCCGTGGCACTTATGCAACTCAAATCAAAAAACTTAGAACACACGCCAGAAAGATAATTATATAGAGCATACTTCCACAAAAAATCAGATAAAAAAGATGGTCTGGTGATCATTGGCGAATTTTTCCGTCAAGCAGACAAAATCTGTTTCTCGAAAGCATGTCACAACTTTTGAACTTTCTTGCAATCGGAGGCTAAAACTTGGCACAAAGCTTAAAAATAAAGATACAATGATGTTGGCACAGTAGTAACACACATCAAGACCACTAAAAACTGAAAGTAAAAAACTCAAAGTAAAGATAACAAGGGTTGTCTCCCTAGAGCTCTTTCTTTATACCCATAAAGATAGGCTTAAGATTTTAATAATGCTCTCGTAGGAATAAGAGTTGTAGAACAGAAGAGAGCATCAAGAAGAAAATACCAAACACATTTAAGTCTAACAGGCTTCCTATGCATAGGAATATTGAAATAGAATAATTCATTGAAGCATAAAGCAGTAAGCATAGGAAGGTAAAATAAGTGCAGCTTCAAAGCTTCAACATAAAGAAAGGGAACTTGATATTATTGAAATATCTATAAGCATATGTTCCCTTCTCATTATAATTTTCAGTGGGATCATGAATAAACTCAACAATATAAGTATCACATAAAGCATTGTTACCATGATCCACATGCAAAAAGGTACTCTTACTCTCCACATAAGCATAATTTTTTTAGCATCAATCCTTTCGTTTGTGAAAGAACCCATAGAGGAAGCATCGAGCAAGTCTTTATCCTATCGAGAGAGCCTCGCATAGAAATTAGTAATAACCATATCTTTGGGGAGCCCATGGTTAGGACATTTTAGCATTAAAGTTTTCAGTCTCCCCCAAGCTTGAGCTATGCTCTCTCCGTCATGAGGATAGAAATTATAAACATAATTCCTATTCTCATGGACTTCATGAAGACGATAAAACTTGGAGTAAAAAAGAGACTGGATCTCTTCCCAATCCCGTAGGTGAGAATCATCTAGTAGCCTATACCATTCCAATGCTTTTCCTTTCAGTGACAAGGCAAATAATTTCCTCATGACTCCATCTCTTGTCAAACCTGAAATCTTAAACAACTCACAAAGTTATGTAAGTTTCAACAAATGAATAATAGGATTGACTATTCCATCTCATGCATAACAATCATTCCTAATTATTTCAATTATCCCAAGTGGTATTTTAAATGGGATACATTCAGTAGGTGGAGGAGACTTCTTTACCACATGTGTGGTAAAGCGGCCTTCCCCAAGCAGTGAACTAAGAGTGCAGTTTTCCATAAGACTAACTAGTGAAAATAAAAACAAGAAATGAAAAGATTTAATTGCAAGATCTAAAGATATACCTTCAAACACTCACTCCCCAGCAACAGCGCCAGAAATAGCTTGATGTCTACGCACGTTTCTATTCTTGTAGACTATGTTGGGCTTCCAAGCGCACAGGTTTGTAGGACAACATCAATTTCCCTCAAGTGGATGACCAAAGGTTTATCGAACTCACGGAAGTAGAGGTTGAAGATGGTCTCTCTCAAGCAACCCTGCAATTAAGAAACAAGAAGTCTCTTGTGTCCCCAACACACCTAATACAATGGTAAATTGTATAGGTGCACTAGTTCATCGAAGAAATGGTAAAATATGGGTGACAGGTGTGGCAAAGCAAGGTAACATTAATTTGTAATAAAAAATACAGCAAGGTAGCAAGTGACAAAAGTAGCACAAATGGTGTAACAATGGTGAGAAACAAGGCCGAGGCTTCATACTTTCACTAGTGGCAACTCCCAACAACATTAACATAGTCTAATCACATGATATTTCCACTTAAAACATGCAATGGAGACGTACTCGGAGGTCATTCCTTTGAGATCAAGAGAGGACGAGAATTATGTAGGGCTACAAAAGCACACCTCAGAGTTCGTAGTTCTCATCTATGGATTTCCCAATGTCACCGCGGCCATCCAAAGAGAGTACCACATTCACCACAACATATCTCAAGGATAGTCAAAGACAAGCACCAAGAGACTCTCGATCTTTAATCAATTCACAAAAGAGGAAATCACTCATGAAAATATTCTTCTAATCCATGTCCAATAGACCACTATCACCATGGTCTCAGGGATTATACTAGATAAGATCAAGTGAGTACATCAATCCAATACATAGAAGAAGGGGAAACATCATGGGATCACCCTAGATTAACATAGCCTATGATCACAATCAAGATCACATCATGGGAGAGAGAATTAACCACATAGCTACTGTAGAAGACCTCAGTCCCGAGAAGGAACTACTCCAGCTTCATGGAGGGAGGAAGCAACGTCGATGGAGATGAATCCGGGGGCACTTCCCCGTCCCGGCAGGGTGCCGACACAGGAATTCTGGCCCCAAAACTTGTTGGCGATGGCGGAGGAGATCGGAATTGCTTCTAGAGAAAAGGGTTCCGGAATCAGGGTTTCCTACACACGGGTTAAAATAGGGCCAAAGTAGGGCACCACAGGAGGTGGGACCCACCCAGGCGGCCTGGTGGCGCGGCCAGGAGGGAGCCCATGCAGGGAGGCCACCTGGGCAGGGCCTGGCTCCCCTCTGGCCCACCTTGATGCTTCGTGAAGCTTCCGTCACGCTGATTTTTATATATTTTTCTCAGAATTTTTGAGGCTTCGTAAATTGGGGTAAAAGTCCCTGCAAAAAAGACATCAGCACACAAAACTGGCACTGGGTGCACTGAGTTAGTAGGTTATTCCAAATATGTGTAAAAAGGTATGAAAGTGTAGCAAAACATATAACAATGTCACCCAAAAGCGCATGGGACAAACATAAATTATAGATACGTTTGGGACGTATGAGTGGCGCACCAACCCTTGGCGGGCTCGTGGCGAGCCCAAAGAGGCCTATTTCGGCCAAAGGGAGAAAGCAAAGGAGGGTGGGGCCAAACCGAATTGGGGAAGGAGGACTCCTCCTTCCAAGTTGTATTGGAGGAGGAATCCTCCTCCTCTCCTTGCGTCGGCCGAACCGTACGGCTTGTCCCTAGGGTGCCACCCCTCCCCTCCCTCCTATATATAGTGGAGGTGAGTGAGGCTTTTCGCACCTCAAGCCATAGAGCAGCCCTCACTCCCTCCACCACTTCATGACACCTCGTAGCTAGTTCGATACGGTACAGCGAAGCCCTGCCAGAGTAGCTCCACCACCATCACCGCCACATCGTCGTGCTGCCGGAGAATTCAGCTACCTCTTCGTCTCTCTTGCTGGATCAAGAAGGCGGAGATCGTCATCGAGCTGCACGTGTGCTGAACACGGAGGTGCCGTCCGTTCAGCGCTAGATCAGGACGGATTTCGTGGGACGCTTGCGATTTGGATCGCGAAGACGTTCGACTACATCAACCGCATTTCTTAATGCTTCCCGCTTAGCGATCTTCAAGGGTATGTGGATCCGATCTCCCCTCTCGTAGATGATCATCACCATGGATAGGTCTTCCGTGTGCGTAGGAATTTTTTTGTTTCCCATGCAACATTCCCCATCAGTTAGATCGCATGTGTTCTTCATACCTATAGTCCACGGAAAAGTCACAAAAAAATTAGGGTTAGATCATCATATCCGAACCAATCTGAGCCTTTGCATAGTCTTTTGAGTATTTTGCTTTGTTGAATTTGCGATTACATTGTCGTGTTGAGTTGATGGTCTTAGTGTCTAGTGCTTTAGTGTTTCGAGTTCTGTTCATAGGTTGTCACGTCGCCGCCGCACCATCTTTCATCGCTGCCATATACCACCACCATGTTACCATTATCGTTGTTGACATATACCACCACCACGCCATCCTTGCTACCATATATCACCACCACATATCCAACAGCAATCCTAGTCCGAGTCCTTTATGTATTAGGTTAATTTCGAGACCCTCTTGTTTTTGGTTTCGCGTTTCCTTACCTGAGTAGGTTTCAAAAAAAAGAGTCTGGCATGCTTTTCAGAGCACTTTTTAGGCCCAAATTTTGGAGGGTGATTTTTTCCCTATCATGTTGTTCGGCGTTTTAGAGATTTTTGAGACACTCGCCACCATAGTGACTTTTGTTGCAATTTTTGGTTGTCGCAGCCCCGAATTGCTCCAGGGAAAAATATTAGTCAAAATAAAATACGTACCTATCTTGGTTTTAGTCCTTCAGAAGAGTTTTGAGACAGTCGCCATTATAGTGATTTTCTGGGGGGGAAAGAGCGCAAAAAAAAGAAAAAAAAATTAGAGTGGCTCTTCCCTTGATTACGTGTAGCGTCGTGATTTTGTTGGTTTTCTAGGCTCGCGTCTCTAGTATGGTCTAGCCTAGGACCAGCGCGGTACCGTCGTTGAGTATCCTTTCAACTTTGCATCTCTGAACTGATTATTGCTCACCCTTTTTACTACCATAGTATAAGCCTTCCCGGCTCCACATACATCTACATCATGTGTTTGACACCACATGACAATCGCTCTATCCAAGATTTGAGAGTTTTGACTACACCGGTTGCCGATCACCACGTGGTGCTGGGTAAGAATTTGAGATTTTCTTGACGGATTTGTGACACACCATCACCACCACCACCACCACTTCCTAGTAGTTTGTAGGTTCATATTTTTCTATGTTCCCATTGCTGCTAACCATGCCAAGATCACAAGCCGATGAGATCGACTGGGAGAGCCTGACCAACCGAGAACTCCATGATAAATTTCAACAATGATTGTTGACCAGGTCCAAGACTTCGTGACCAGCCTTGGAGAGGCCATGGAGAAGCTAGACGGTTTGGAGAAGACATTCGACACCAAGATGGATGCCAAGTTTAATGAGGCGCTTGCCCGTCTACCACCACCAGCTACCGCTTCCGTCCCTCTTCAACAACAACAACAACAACAACAACAACAACGACGACAACAACAAGGCCCGTATTTTGTGGGACGAGCGCGACATGTGCCTTCTGGCCAAGCACATAATTCTGGAGTTATTGCTCCTACGGCTACTACTGAGGTTTCTGTAGCTGAGCAAAATGGGGATTATGATGGTGATAACGATGATGAGGGAGATGTTGCTCCAAATCAGCACCAGGGACTGATACGTCTCCGTCGTATCTACTTTTCCGAACTCTTTTGCCCTTGTTTTGGACTCTAATTTGCATGATTTGAATGGAACTAACCCGGACTAACGCTCTTTTTAGCAGAATTGCCATAGTGTTGTTTTTGTGCAGAAATAAAAGTTATCAGAATGTCCTGAAAATTTACGTAGATTTTTTCTGGAATAAAAGAAAACTACCTGCGCAAAGATCCACCGGAGGAGGTGGACCAGTGGGCCACAAGCCCACAGGCCGCGGCCACCCCCCTGGTCGCTTCGTGAGGGCTTGTAGGGCCCAGATGGCTCCACCGCCCCCAAACTCAGCTCTATATCTTCCGTCTCGCCCGAAAAAAAATCAGAGAGAAGGTTTCATCACGTTTTACGATATGGAGGCACCGCCACCTCCCCGTTCTTCATCTGGAGGGCAGATCTGGAGTCCGTTCGGGGCTCTGGAGAGGGGAAATCGTCGCCATCGTCATCATCAACCTTTCTCCATCGACAATTCCATGATGCTCTTCATCGTTCGTGAGTACTCTCATCGTAGGCTTGCTGGACGGTGATGAGTTGGATGAGATCTATCATGTAATCGAGTTAGTTTTTGACGGGGATTGATCCCTAGTATCCACTATGTTCTAGATTGATGTTGCTACTACTTGGCTATGCTTAATGCTTGTCACTAGGGCCCGAGTGCCATGATTTCAGATCTGAACCTATTATGTTATCGCCAATATATGTGTGTTTTAGATCCTATCTTGCAAGTTGTAGTCACCTACTATGTGTTATGACCCGGCAACCCCGGAGTGACAATAGCCGGAACCACTCCCGGAGATGACCATAGTATGAGGAGTTCATGTATTCACCAAGTGTTAATGCGTTGGTCCGGTTCTTTATTAAAAGGAGAACCTTAATATCTCGTAGTTTCCATTAGGACCCCGCTGCCACGGGAGGGATGGACAATAGATGTCATGCAAGTTCTTTTCCCTAAGCACGTATGACTACATACGGAATACATGCCTACATTAGATTGACGAACAGGAGCTAGTCATCTATCTCTCCGTGTTATAGCTGTTACATGATGAATCACATCCGTCATACTCATCCATCACCGATCCACTGCCTACGAGTCTTTTACTACTGGTCCTCGCTATGTTACTTTGTCTAGGCTTGTCCCTTGCTACGAAAGGGATTGGGCCACTCTGTTGCTACTACTGTTACTTTGCTGATGCTGCTACTGCTGTTCCTTGCTACTTCGCTGTTACTTGTTGCAAGACCTTTTCTGGAGCAGTTCCTGGGGAAGAATAGTCCCCCGTCAACATGATTTTTACTAGCGCCATTGATACAACAGTTAGGAATAGTCTGCCTTGTCAACAGATCGTTTCTGGCACCGTTGCTATCATACTACTTTGCTACTGATACTTTGCTTGCAGACACTATTATTTCAAGTGTGGTTGAATCTGACGAACTCAGCTGCTAATACTTGATAATATTATTTCGCTTCCCCTTGTGTGAACCAACAAATTTGGGTTGAATACTCTACCCTCGAAAACTGTTACGATCCCCTACACCTGTGGGTTATCAAGGCTTTTTCTGGCGCCGTTGCCGGGGAGGCACAACTATATTCTCTGAGTCACTTGGGATTTACGTCTGCTGATCACTATGAGGAATCCAAAAGATCCGATAACTAAAATCCTACCTTCCACTACGAGGAGAGGTAAGGAACTGCCATCTAGCTCTGCACTTGATTCACCTTTAGTTTTGAGTAAGTTTGCGACATCACCTCCTTCTAGAAATCTTGATATGTCACCTGTGCTTGATGATGCTACTTCTGCTGCCCATGATGCTTATGATGATGCTATGCTTGATACTATGCCTGATGATGCTATGCCTGATACTGCTTTGCCACTAGGTGCCCTTGATGCACATATTGCTAGAGTTGCTGCTAGACGTGATGATACTTCTGAAACTGTTGATACTATTGAAGTAGAACCTGCTACTATGCCTGAATTGCCTGTTATGCCTGATACGCGCTATGTTATGGAGGGAGAGATAGCTGAGGATTTTGTTGTGTGTAAGGATAGCTATGATGTTCAGAAATTACTGCGCAAGTGGAAAGAAAAATCTTTGAACGCTAGGATGAAATACGACCCGAAGTTTCCCACTTCGCCTATCTTTGTGACCGATAAGGATTATGAATTCTCTATCGACCCTGAGTTAATCACTGCGGTCGAATCTGATCCTTTTCATGGTTATGAGTCTGAAATGGTTGTAGCCCATCTTACCAAACTGCACGATATAGTCACCCTATTCACTAGTGAGGAAAAGATCCGCCACTACTATATGCTCAAGCTATTTCCTTTCTCGCTAAAGGATGATGCTAAGACTTGGTTCACTTCTATTGCTCCTGGTTGTGTGTGTAGCCCCCAGGATATGGTCTACTACTTCTCTGAAAAATATTTCCTACCCATAAGAAGCAAGCTGCCTTGCAGGAAATATATAACTTTGCTCAAGCTGAAGAAGAGAGTCTCCCACAAGCTTGGGGGAGGCTCATCCAGCTACTGAATGCTTTGCCTGATCACCCTCTTGAGAAGAATGAAATACTTGATATCTTCTATAATGGACTTACCGATGCTTCCAAAGACCACCTAGATAGTTGTGCCGATAGTGTTTTAAGGGAACAAACTGTAGAACAAGCTAAGATTCTATTGAATAACATCTTGTGCAATGAGAATGCTTGGACTATTCCCGAACCACCTCCTAAGCCAACTCCAAAGAAAATAGGTATTCTATTCCTCAGTCCTGAAGATATGCAAGAAGCCAAGAAATCTATGCGAGAGAAAGGCATTAAATGTGAAGATGTCAAAAATCTACCACCTATCAAAGAGATCCATGGTCTCGATAACCCGATACAGGTAGTAGAAGTAAATTCTATGCGTAGGTTTGATGAGAGTGATATTCCTTTTGATAAACCTACTAGCCTATGCATGGATGAATTTGAAAACTTCGTTGCCAAACAACAAAGTTTCAATGATTATGTTAGCAGACAATTGGAACAGAATGCTCGTATGCTTAGTCATTTAAGTGCTTGTGTGAACAGAAATGTCAACGATCTTAAGCTTCTGAGTAAACATGCCTCTATGGTTACTACTCAGGTAGAACAAGTACTTAAAGCTCAAAATGACTTGCTCAATGAGTTGAGTGACAATTCTGTCAGAGTCGTCACTAGAGGCGGTAGAATGACCCACGAACCTTTGTATCCTGAGGGTCATCCGAAGAGAATTGAACAAGATTATCAAGGAGTTAGCACTCATGCACCTAGTCATCCTAGAAAGAAGAAAGATGATAGGAACCTGCACGCTAGCAACCGTGTTGCTGCTACACCTGAGAGTCCAAACGATGCCTCTGTCTCTGATGCTGAAACACAATCTGGTGATGAACATGAGCCTAATGTTAATATCAATAGTGATGTTCATGAAGATGCTCAAGCTAGCAATGAAAAGGATGTGGATATTGAACCTGATCTTGATCACCCATAGCCTAAGAATAGAAGATACGATAAGAATGACTTCGCTGCTAGGAAGCACGGTAAAGAAAGGGAGCCCTGGGTTCAGAAACCCATGCCCTATCCTCCCAAACCATCCAAGAAAAAGGATGATGAGGATTTTGAGCGCTTCGTTGAAATGATCAAACCTATCTTTCTACAGATGCGTTTGACAGATATGCTCAAAATGTCTCTGTATGCTAAGTACAAGAAAGATATTGTGACTAATAAGAGGAGGATACCTGATCTTGAGATCTCCGCCATGCTCGCTAATTACACTTTCAAGGGTGGAACTCCGAAGAAACTAGGTGATCCCAGTGTGCCCACTATACCTTGCTCCATTAAAGGCAACTACGTTAGAACTGTGTTATGCGACCTTGGAGCCGGTGTTAGTGTTATGCCTCTCTCTCTTTATCGTAGGCTTGAACTCGATAAGTTGACACCCATTGAAATATCTCTGCAAATGGCCGACAAATCAACTGATTTCCCTATCGGCATTTGCGAGGATGTGTTGTTGTGGTTGCTAACACCACTATCTTAACAAACTTTGTTATCTTGGATATTCCCGAGGACGATGCCATGGCGGTCATCCTCGGAAGACCCTTTTTAAACACCGCAGGGGCTGTTATAGATTGCAACAAAGGCAATGTCACTTTCCATGTCAACGGTAATGAGCATACGGTGCACTTTCCGAAGAAACAATATCGAGTGCATTGCATCAATGCTATCGAAAAAACTTCATCGATTCTTATTGGGAGCTTTGAATGCCCTATTCCTCATGTCAAGATGAAGTATGATTTGCTTGTTGGGGAGATACATATCCCCATTGAGGTGACCTAGTGACTTTTCGAAAATTCTCCGTTCTCTCTTGCGATTCGAAAAGGTTTGTCGAGGGGATTTGATCAACCCCATTGACGGATTTCTTTCGATGACCATGAGATGGATGAATCGAGGAGTCACAAACCTCTGTTCCAAGCTTTCACCTTAGGTTGCTTAGAAGGAAAATGATAGATTTAGTTTAGTTTTCCCTGTTTTCTGTTTTAGCGTCCGGTAGAAAAGTACCCCGAAAATAAAAGTTCTCCGAACGCTGTGAAAATCAAGTATGATTTTTTCTGGATTTTTTGAAAAATACTGGGACAAAGAGTCTGTCTGGGGGCCACTCCAGTGGGCCACAAGACCTAGGGGTGCGAGCACCCCCCTGGCTGCGCCACCCAGGCTTGTGGGGCCCACAGGCACCCCCTCCACCCATTCTTGCTCTCATCTAGTTCTCCTACCTCGAGAAAAATCGTTTCGCAGCTCAAACCCGTGTTCTTGCTCCTCTTGCTGGGATTTTTGATCTCTTTGCTCAAATTACCATTCTCCGAACTGTTTTGGTGAAATTACTCCTTGGTAAGTGACTCCTCCATTGGTCCAATTAGTTTTTGCTCTAGTGCCTTATACTCCGCTTATTTTTGCTGCCTTGGTGACCATGTTCTTGGGCTTTGCATGCTGATTTTAGCTGGTCCCAAGTAGTTCTGATGCGTAAAATGGCCTATAGGCACTTGTTGGAGTAGTTGCTACGAGTTTCGTTGAGCCTTATTCACTTTTCCTTAGAATTACTAAAAAATTCAGAAATTTTCAGAGATAGAAAGGGGAAAAGATGAGGAGTTTCTTAAGAGGCTCATCAAGCCGTGGCCCCAAGGATGATGGGAGTGAGAAGAAGCCCAAGTATCCGGTCCCTCGAGTCGCAGAATTTCGAGCGTGAGAGTGGCCAAGCGACGTGTTCTTACGCGTCGCTTGAATTTATGAGGACTTTTATCACTAGGTGGAGAATGCAGGCCTTACCGCCTTCGTTGAAGATAAGTGTCCGCAATACCTACTCCTCACTAATATCTTCGTACAAAACTTTAACTTCTATCCGAGGAAGAATCCTCCTATGGTTGAGTTTAAACTTTATGATATCCCCCGGCGCATGTCACTTCAGGATTTTTGCAATGTTTGCAAATTGCCTTTTGTTGGGGATATTCATGAACCTCGTCCACGGGACATGGAAGCTTTCATCAGTACAGTTGATGTATGAGAGGAGAGAGGAGTGTCTTGCGCTAGAGCTGCTAGCATTCATTTTCCCGTGCTTCGGTACTTCTCACTATTTGTGGGAAAATGTTTGATTGGCTGTGGGAAAGCTGGGTCACTTAGTTCCCCAGATCTTGCGGTCTTGCGTGAAGCCCTTTATAACGATAAACCTTATAGCTTGGGCGCTATAGTAGCTCAACGGTTGAACCTGAACCGTTCTAAGGGTGTTGTCTATGGAGGTATCTATGCTACTTGTCTTGCTAGACACTTTGAGATACCTATTAGACTAGACGAGGAAGAAGAGATTCTTCTTCCCGAGAGATATCTAGATTACGATAGCATGGTTCGCCATGACTTTCTTGATAGAGATATAAATAGAAGGATGATTTATAACCTGGTATTTAGTCAGGGTACTCGTGAGACTATTACTTTGCTTGCTCCTTCTTTGTTCAATCTTCATGCACGCAGGTACACTATTATGCCCTCGGACATCTACGCATATTGGGGCCTAGCCCAACCACAGGTGCCCGTGCGGGAGCCACCAGTCGAGTACCAAACGCCAGTTTATCAGTGGGAGCCAGAGGAGCTCACACAACAGTGGCATCCTCAGTCCACTCCGGAGTACCCCGGAGCTGGTTATTTCCCTCCTTGGGAGTAGACCAACTTAGGCCAAAAGCCTAAGCTTGGGGGAGTACGTGTTTCTCACCGACTTTACATTCTTGCTTATGCTTTCACTTTGTTAGCCGGTGTTCACACTTTGCCACTATATCATCCATGCTAGTTTATTTTATTTTTCTCGTTTTCTTTTCGTGTGTTTGACTAGTTTGAGAAAAAACAAAAAGATTTTCTTTTTCTTCTTTTTGCTTGTTGGGAGCTTTCCCGTGTAGTTAGTTTTCTTTTTCTTTGGGTCAAGGTAGAAGGTATTGGTTATAATGTTTAGTGGCTCTTGCATGCATACCCTTTTAGCTTTCATAGAGCCATATTACTTTGTCTTCTCCTTTGTGTTTGCGTGCAGATTCCAGCGTAGTCCAATGCACGAGCACTCTTATTATTGTTCACATCGTTCGGTCGTGCAAGTGAAAGGCAATAATGACGATATATGATGAAGTGACTGAGCCTGGAAAAGCTGGTATGAACTCGATCTATTTTGTTTTTGTAAATATGACTAGCTAATTGTTCCTAGTTCAGCTTTGTTGTGAGAGAAACATGTTTGCAATGACAACTTAGAGATCATAGTTGCTTATGCCATGCTTACTTAGCTAGGAGCTTATAATGGTTTGCCTTGGTTGCCAACATGAATGTTGAGATGACTATGATGTAGTATGATAGGATGGTATCCTCCTTTGAATGATTCAAGTGGCTTGACTTCACGCATGTTCACGCATGTAGTTGAAACAAAATCAACATAGCCTCTATGATGTTCATGTTCAGGGTTATTTATGTCCTACTCATGCTTGCACTCAATGTTAGTTAATCTCAATGCATTTTGATGACTGTTGTCGCTCTCTAGTTGGTCGCTTCCCAGTCTTTTGCTAGCCTTCACTTGTACTAAGCGGGAATACTGCTTGTGCATCCACCTCCATAAACCTAAAGTTGTTCCATGTGAGTCCACCATACCTACCTATGTGCGGTATCTACCTGCCGTTCCAAGTAAATTTGCATGTGCCACTCTCTAAATCTTCAAGAAATAATCTGTTTTGCATGCCCGAACCGCTCATATGGTGACAGGGGGCTATTGGTATCTTCCATGCTAGGTGTGTTATCCTCGATATGTGTTTATTCACTATCATTCACGAGAAAGGGGCCGATAATTGGAATTCCTAGTTCCATGCTCAAATCGAAAAGATAATTACAAACAAAACTCCCCCAGGATTGATGTTGGTATGGACAGTACCCGAGGATTCGGCTAGCCGTGGAGTGTGATTGATTGGTGGTGGGGGAGTCAAAACTTTACTTTTCTGTTTAGGAACCGCCTATAGTATGTGTAGCGTGGAAGATGTTGAGAACTCTTAGTCATTGCGTTGACAATGAAAGCATGCCATCCAAAATTATTATCTATGTTTTCCAAGCTTGAGCTCTGGCACCTCTGTGAATCAATGCTTCCCTCTGCGAAGGGCCTGTCTATTTATGTTCCTCTTGAGTCATTCTCCTCTTACAAAAGCGCCAATTAGAGAGCACCTCTGCCATTTTTATGCTTTGCTTTTAACTATGTTGAGTATGACTATGACTGGATCTTCATTACCATGAACTACAATGTTTAGTCAGCCCTTGGTCTTTGAAGGTGCTCTGCATTTATGTTTTGCGGTCTCAGAAAGAGCTAGCGAGATACCATTTATTCGTACTGCTTCATGTTGTTTTGATTGAAGTGTTGACATTTGAGGCTTGTAATTATTTGCTCGCCAGTTGATTATGCCATTGATATGAGTTTACCGTGAGACCTAGATGTCATTTGCTTATGTGGTTTGCTTGTGATCTTGCTCAAACTCTGGTTATGAGTTAGACATAGTTGCAACAACAAGATCAAACAGAGTTCGTCAATTTTTTTCTTTTGTCTCTTTTAGTTTGTCAACTGAATTGCTTGAGGACAAGCAAGGCTTTAAGCTTGGGGGAGTTGATACGTCTCCGTCGTATCTACTTTTCTGAACTCTTTTGCCCTTGTTTTGGACTCTAATTTGCATGATTTGAATGGAACTAACCCGGACTGACGTTGTTTTCAACAAAATTGCCATGGTGTTGTTTTTGTGCAGAAATAAAAGTTCTCGGAATGTCTTGAAAATTTACGGAGATTTTTTCTGGAATAAAAGAAAAATACCTGCGCAAAGATCCACCGGATGAGGTGGATCAGTGGGCCACAAGCCCACAGGCCGCGGTCACCCCCCTTGGCCGCACCGTGAGGGCTTGTGGGGCCCACGTGGCTCCACCGCCCCCAAACTCAGCTCTATATCTTCCATCTCCCCCGGAAAAAAAATCAGAGAGAAGTTTTCATCGTGTTTTACGATACAGAGGCGCCGCCACCTCCTGTTCTTCATCTGGAGGGCAGATCTGGAGTCCGTTCGGGGGCTCCGGAGAGGGGAAATCGTCGCCATTGTCATCATCAACCTTTCTCCATCGACAATTCCATGATGCTCTTCATCGTTCGTGAGTAATCTCATCATAGGCTTGCTGGACGGTGATGAGTTGGATGAGATCTATCATGTAATGGAGTTAGTTTTCGACGGGGATTGATCCCTAGTATCCACTATGTTCTAGATTGATGTTGCTACTACTTGGCTATGCTTAATGCTTGTCACTAGGGCTCGAGTGCCATGATTTCAGATCTGAACCTATTATGTTGTCGCCAATATATGTGTGTTTTAGATCCTATCTTGCAAGTTGTAGTCACCTACTATGTGTTATGACCCGGCAACCCAGGAGTGACAATAGCCGGAACCACTCCGGGAGATGACCATAGTATGAGGAGTTCATGTATTCACCAAGTGTTAATGTGTCGGTCCGGTTCTTTATTAAAAGGAGAACCTTAATATCCCGTAGTTTCCATTAGGACCCCGCTGCCACGGGAGGGATGGACAATAGATGTCATGCAAGTTCTTTTCCCTAAGCACGTATGACTACATACGGAATACATGCCTTCATTAGATTGACGAACAGGAGCTAGTCACATATCTCTCCGTGTTATAGCTGTTACATGATGAATCACATCCGTCATACTCATCCATCACTGATCCACTGCCTATGAGTCTTTTACTACTGGTCCTCGTTACGTTACTTTGTCTAGGCTTATCCCTTGATACAAAAGGGATTGGGCCACTCTGTTGCTACTACTGTTACTTTGCTGTTGCTGCTACTGCTGTTCCTTGCTACTTCGCTGTTACTTGTTGCAAGACCTTTTCTGGAGGAGTTGCTGGGGAAGAATAGTCCCCCATCAACGTGCTTTTTACTGGCGCCATTGATACAACTATTAGGAATAGTGTGCCTTGTCAACAGATCATTTCTAGCACCGTTGCTATCATACTACTTTGCTACTGATACTTTGCTTGCAGACACTAATCTTTCAGGTGTGGTTGAATCTGACGAACTCAGCTGCTAATACTTGAGAATATTCTTTCGCTTTCCCTTGTGCGAACCAACAAATTTGGGTTGAATACTCTACCCTCGAAAACTGTTGCGATCCCCTACACATGTGGGTTATCAGGGATAACAACCACAACCACAAGCACCGGGTCACCCACATGGTTACAATCGCAATGGTAAAGCTGCACCCCCCTCAGGTACGGGATCATGAACATCTCCTTAAACTTAAATTGAATATTCCTACATTTGATGGTCAGTATGTTCCTGATATATATCTTACTTGGGAGTTAGAAACAGAGCAACATTTTACATGCTTACAATTTCCTGAGGATAGACGTGTTGTTGCTGGTGTTTGTTCATTCACTAGTTTTGCTTGTGTTTGGTGGTCTGAACATTGTAGAATACATCATGTTAATATTCCAACTACTTTGGCTGCTTTGAAAACTGCTATGCATACTCGTTGGGTTCCACCGTATTATGAACGTGAATTACTTAAAAAATTGCAGCATTTAAGACAAGGAAAAATTTTTGTAGAAGAATATTATCACGAACTACAAAGTGGCATGATTAGATGTGGCATTGTTGATGACAATTAAGCTATGCTTGCACATTTTATGGGTGGATTAAATGGAGATATACAGACTATTCTAGAATATAAGGATTATAACATTATCACTCGTTTATTCCATCTTGCTTGCAAAGGTGAACGTGAAGTGCGGGATTGACACGCATTGGCGAGAACTAACTCATGGACCTCATGGACGCCACATACCTCATCTACCTCCACACCCCCTCCTGCATTAGCACTGCCTACTTCAGCCACCAAATCCAACAGAGATACCAGGAAACAGTCCCTTGCCCCACCCTCCGCCAAGAGCACACCTTCCGTGCCAGCACAGAGCTCTTCTTCATCCATGGCATCCACATGGCAAACACATGAGGTTATCTGTCGTCGTTGCAAGGGTGGAGGTCATTATGCGAGAGAGTGCCCATCCAAGCGTGTGATGATTGTTACTGAGGATGGTGGATATGACTCCGCTAGTGATTATGATGAGGAGACTCTGGCTCTTATTGCAAGTGAAGAACATGGTGTAGATGATACTGAACAAGAGACACAATACATGGGTGCTGACTACGCTGACAGGTATGAAAGCTTAGTTGCTCAACGTGTTTTAAGTGTGCAGGTAACACATGCTGAGCAAAATCAAAGGCACAACTTGCTCCATACAAAGGGAGTTGTGAAGAAACGTTTCGTTCGCATAATCATCAATGGAGGGAGTTGCAACAACTTAGCTAGCATGGATATGGGGGAGAAGCTGTCTCTCACCACCAGACCACATCCTCATCCTTATTACATCGAGTGGTTCAACAACAGTGGAAAGGTTAAGGTAACACATACTGTTCGTGTGCATTTTAGCATTTCCACAAATTCTTTTTTTATTGATTGTGATGTGGTACCCATGCAAGCATGCTCCATCTTACTTGGTAGACCATGGCAATTTGATAAAAGTTCTATACACCACGGTAGGACAAATCAGTATACTCTTGTTCATAAGGATCAAAATATAACTTTGCTGTCTATGTCTCCTGAACATATTATGAAAGATGACATTGCTAGAGCTAGTAAAGAAAAACATGACCTACATAAGAGTGAAAATCAGATTGTGGCAAAGGAATTTGAGCAACACAACAAGCCTAATAAACCATCATCTAGTGTTGCATGTGAAATAAAACTGGAGAGTGGTTGTTTACTTGCCACTAAATCTAATATTACTGATTAGGATGTTACTACATGTGTTTGCTATGCTTTCATATGCAAAGAGGTATTATTTTCATTCAAGGACATGCCTCTCTCTTTGCGTGTGTTGTCATTAACATTTTTCAGGAGTTCATTGACGTCTTTCCACAAGACGTGTGCCACGGGGATTACCACCTATTAGAGGGATTGGGCATCAGATTGACTTAATTACTAGTGCATTGCTACCCAACCGTGCACCATACTGCGCCAATCGAGAGGAGACAAAGGAGATTATGCATCATGTACAAGAGTTGCTCGACAAAGGTTATATACGCGAATCTCTTAGTCCTTGTGTTGTTCCTATTATTCTAGTGCCGAAAAAGGATGGTACATCACGTATGTGTGTTGATTGTAGAGGCATTAATAATATTACTATTCGTTATCGTCATCCTATTCCTAGGCTAGATGATATGCTTGATGAGTTAAGTGGCTCTACAATTTTCTCCAAAGTTGATTTGTGTAGTGGATACCATCAAATTCGCATGAAATTGAGAGATGAATGGAAAGCATCATTTAAAACTAAGTTTGGATTATATGAGTGGTTAGTTATGCTATTTGGGTTAACTAATGCACCTAACACTTTCATGAGATTAATGAATGAGATTTTACATGCTTTCATTGGACGATTTGTGGTAGTCTACTTTGATGATATACTGATTTATAGTAGATCTTTGGAGGAACACTTGGATCATTTGTTTTTTATTACTCTACGTGATGCACGTTTGTTTGGTAACCTCGGCAAGTGCACCTTTTGCATCGACTGAGTATCTTTTCTTGGCTATGTTGTTACTCCACAGGGAATTGAAGTTGATAAAGCCAAGATTGAAGCTACTCAGAGTTGGTCGCAACCCAAAATGGTCACACAAGTGAGGAGTTTTCTTGGACTCGTTGGGTTTTATAGGCGTTTTATGAGAGATTTCAGCACCATTGCTGCACCTCTCAATGAGCTTACAAAGAAGGATGTGCCTTATGCTTGGGTACCGCAGAGGAAGAAGCCTTCACGGTGCATCATTAAACACAAGAAGGGTAAAGAAAATGTTATTGCTGAGGCATTATCTCGTCGTTACACTATGCTTTCACAACTTGACTTTAAGATATTTGGTTTGGAGACCATAAAATATCAATATGTGCATGATGCTGATTTTAATGTGTTGGAGAATTGTAAAGAAGGGAGAACATGGAACAAGTTCATCATTAATGATGGATCTATGTTCCGTGTTAACAAGCTATGCATTCCAGCTAGCTTCACTCGTCTTTTATTATTATAGGAGGCACAAGGAGGAGGATTGGTGGGACACTTTGGCGTAAAGAAGACGGAGGGCGTACTTGCTACACATTTCTTTTAGCCAAAGATGCGACAAGATGTTGAGCGTTTTGTTGCTCGCTGCCCGACATGTAAAAAAGCTAAGTCACAACTCAATCTTCATGGTTTATATATGCCTTTGCCTATAACTAGTGTTCCTTGGGAGGATATATCTATGGACTTTGTTTTAGGTTTACCTAGAACAAAGAAGGGGAGGGATAACATATTTGTTGTCGTGGACGGATTTTTAAAAATGGCACACTTTATACCATGTCATAAAAGTGATGATGCTGCTAATGTGGCTGATTTGTTCTTTCATGAAATATGATTGTTTCAGATCATGATGCTAAATTTCTTAGCCACTTTTGGAGATGTTTATGGGCTAAGTTGGGGACAAAACTTCTTTTTAGTACTACATGTCACCCCCAAACTGATGGATAAACTGAAGTAGTCAATAGATCATTGTCTACTATGCTTAGGGTTGTAATAAATTTGCTTATAATCGTTCGCTGCATTCTACTACTAAGATGTGCCCTTTTGAAGTTGTGTATGGTTTCTTACCTCGTGCGCCTATTGATTTGTTACCTCTTCCATCTACGGAGAAGGTTAATTCTTATTCTAAAGAACGTGTTGATTTGATATTAAAGATGCATGAGTTAACTAAGGAAAACATTGAGCGTATGAATGCAAAATATAAACTTGTTGGAGATAAGGGTAGAAAACATGTTGTCTTTGCACCTGGAGATCTTTTTTGGTTGCATTTGCGTAAGGATAGGTTTCCTGATTTGCGCAAGTCAAAGCTAATGCCACGTGGTGATGGTCCTTTCAAGGTGTTAGAGAAAATAAATGATAATGCATATAGACTTGAGCTGCCTGCATATTTTGGGGTTAGTCCCACTTTTAACATTGCAGATTTGAAGCCATATTTGGGTGAGGAAGATGAGCTTCCGTCGAGGATGACTTCAGTTCAAGAAGGGGAGGATGATGAGGGCATCAATACCATTGTTACACCCACATCCTATCTGATATACATAGTGAACCAGTTACCAGAGCTTGCGCACGCCAATTGAATTACCACGTACTTTTGTTTCTTGGAAATCCTTCTAATATTCATGAACATATGATGTTGTCTAAGTTAGATACTTTTGTTGTACTTATGAATGAAGGACCTAGCATGGACAAGAAGGATATCCGTTGGAGCGGGATCAAGCATGGAGAAGAAGGTGCACGCTCTATAAGGAACAATGAAGCTTCCACTTGTGATCTTCGCACTTTGAAACCACTATAAGGAGAGCATGAAGGCTTGGACGAAATATTTACGACGTCACTTTATAAATTTCGTCCACAGGCTATTATAGGTGTTGTGCTACCTTATTTTCGGCCACGCCCATGTAATTTCGAAATACCATATTATAGGCTATTTTTATAGTCCGTATGTGTGGGGAAACTGGGTTAGAGTCGGTTTCGGACCCCTCCTCTAAGGGGTTACGAAATTCCTCCTATATTCCCATATATATACATCCCTTAGGGTGCCGTTTAGACTTGGGTTTGTTTAGATTACAAGTTCGCCATAGCTGCAACTTCGCGTTCTTCGTTTGTGTTCCACGACCAGACAAAGGCGTCACAAAACCCCACTTTCATCAATAAAGCTTTACTCTTATATTCACAATATCCAGATTGCAATTTTAGTTTCTTGCTTGTTATTTGTTTGCGTGCAGGAAACAAACCCTCGTGGTCAGGTTAATCTTGCTCCGACGTGGTCAATAACCTCTCGGAGTTGGTTTAGTGTTTGTTAAGACGCGACGCCTTCCCACGTTCGTAGTCGGAACGGCAAAGTCTGAAAGGACGTGGATGTCGTCTAGAGGGGGAGGGGTGAATAGGCGCTTTAAAATAATTAAGGTTTAGGCTTGAACAAATGCGGAATAAAACTAACATTTAATATGTCAAGCACAAAACCTACAAACAACTAGGCTCACCTATGTGCACCAACAACTTATGCTAAGCAAGACAAACAACTAGGTGATAGCAAGATATATTACAATAAACAATATGTCTATCACAAAGTAAAGTGCATAAGTAAAGGGTTCGGGTAAGAGATAACCGAGGCATGGGGAGACGATGATGTATCCCGAAGTTCACACCCTTGCGGATGCTAATCTCCGTTAGAGCGGTGTGGAGGCACAATGCTCCTCAAGATGCCACTAAGGCCACCGTAATCTCCTCACGCCCTCGCACAATGCAAGATGCCGTGATTCCACTAAGGGACCCTTGAGGGCGGTCACCGAACCCGTACAAATGGCAAACCTTGGGGGCGGTCACCGAACCCGTGCACGTGGCAACCCTTGGGGGCGGTTACCGGTACCGTACAAATTGCTCGGGGCAATCTCCACAACCTAATTGGAGACCCCGACGCTTGCCCGGAGCTTCACACCACAATGATTGAGCTCCGAGACACCACCAAGCTTCTAGGACGCCAAAGCATCCACGAAGAATAATATCTAGGGTACTAAGTACCAAAGGTAATAAGCTTCTCAAACTTCACTTCCACATATCACCGTGGAGAACTCAAACCGATGCAACTAATGCAATGGCAAGAACACACGAAGTGGTCAAGTCCCTCACACTCAAATCCCTCCACAACAACGAAAGCTATGGAGAAATATGAGAGGAAGAACAAGGAGCTCACAAAGAACTCCAAGATCAAGATCCAAGGGGTTCCCCTCACATAGAGGAGAAAGTGATTGGTGGAGATGTGGATCTAGATCTCCTCTCTCTTCTCCCTCAAGAACAAGCAAGAATCATTGGAGGGATTGAGAGTAAGCAAGCTCTAAGAATGTCAACAATGGAGGTAGAACAAGAGCTCAACGGATAGATTAGGCCAAGGGGGAAGAAGACCCCCTTTATACAGTGGGGGAAGGAATCAGACCGTTACCCCCACTTACAGCCCGAGCCCAGCGGTACTACCGCTGGCTGCAGCGGTACTACCGCTGGTACTCCATAGGGGCGGTACTACCGTCAGCTAGCGGTACTACCGCTGGCTGCAGCGGTACTACCGCTGGTACTACCGCTCGTCCCAGCGGTACTACCGCTGGGCCCCTGGTAGTGCAAAGGCACTACCACCGCCAAGAAAGTCTTCGCAAAAAGGTCCGACGCAGAACAACCGCAAAGATGACGGTACTAAAAACTTTGAGCGGTACTACTGCTGGCCAGGGGCGGTACTACCGCTGGGATAGCGGTACTACCGCTAGCTCTAGCGGTACTACCGCTCGCCATTGAAAAAGCCATAACTTTCGCATACGAGCTCCGAATCGAGCAAACCCAAGCTTGTTGGATTCAAGACGACAAGAGCTATCCAAGCAGCGACTGGAAATCTTAAGACCATGCAGATATGAAAATGCCAATTATATAGAGATGTGAGTCCTCTATGAATGAAGAACCGGCAAAAACACCAACATCGAAAACATCATAGTAGATTCATATGGACTCCATTTTCGATGAACTCGAGCTTGTCACGAAGATGACCATAAGCTCTAAAACTCACAAAGAGAAACACCAAACAAGAACCAAGAAGTATGATGCAAGGATGCAAATGGTTTGAGCTCTCAACGAACGATACGATCAAGCTACTCACTTGAGAGCCCCCCTTGATAGTACAACAATCTATCCTAAACAGAAAACCTATCAAGGGCAAACCTATACCTTGCACCTCGTCCTCTTGAGCTAGATGATGATGATCTTGGCTTCCTCAAGATGGACCACCTTTCTTGATTGCGTTGGCTTGATGAAGACTAGTTGATTTCTCCCCCATACTCACTATGGGTGAGCCACTCTTCACATATCTTCACAAGTCCATTGCCACCACAATGGACGACAAGCTTCAAGCATGATATCTTCGTGCTGATCCACTTGAACTTGCACATCGCAATCTTGACGACGATCACAACTTGACGTCATACTTCATGGGTTGTATGAGATCTTCCCTTTGACGCAAGCCCATGGAAACACACCTAACCCCCACATAGAACTCTCACGAAGACCATGGGTTAGTACACAAACACGTAATGGACAATGCTTACCATACCATGGGATCACTTGATCCCTCTCGGTACATCTTGTACGCTTTGTGTGTTGATCATCTTGATTTACTCTTTGTCTGAGATCTTGATCAACCATGTGTCTCTATGACCATTCTTTGGATAATACCTTGAATACCATCTTGGTCATCATATAAACTCCTTGAACCCAACAGATGGACTTCAAGAAGTGCCTATGGACAAATCCTATAAATGTAACTTAAGGCAACCATTAGTTCATAGAAATTGTCATTAATTACCAAAACCACATATGGAGATATATGCTCTAACAAAGTCTACTCCAACAAAAACGCTAGCCACCATCTCATCGAAAGACAGGGACAACTTCGCCTCTATCAAGTGTTCTTGTGTTATGACTGAATTGATCCAAGATGAACTTTCTGAATGAATGTTAAAACATGATTACATAATACTGAATGTTAAAAGTGATCTAAACACTTTTATATTTCTTTACAAAGGGAGTATATTCTAAATTTTGCGAGTGAGATGTGTTGTGGCAAGGAGAAAAGAGTGGGAAAACTTTATCAAGTTCAAATCAAAGATAACAACGTCAGTTTGATCAATCGCATCTATACCTACTAGTAAAAGAAATATGTATTCTTAGCCCATCATGCTATTTTATAGAAAACCCCGTGAAGTTTTTGACATTAATCCCGCAATACGTATCAAATATTTTTTAAATTACTCATATCTTCTAAAGCATAACTCCAAAATTAACATGTTATATATGAAATTTGATTAGGAAAAAAAATAAAACCTAAATATGACGTTATTTTACCTGTTAACAATTTAAAATAAATTCTATCTAGGATACAATCTTAATCAATAATGCATTATCTGTCTTTCTTTCATACCGGTACTAATCTGAATTGGGAATAAACACCTCAACAAAATTAGGAATGAAAACAAGACTGAAGGTCACTTGTCCTTTTTTTGTAGCATTAAATATAGATGTAAGTCATGTTAAAATAAAAAAACCTGTTGAATCTTGAACTACAATTTTATAAATTAAGACTATCTTTATTTGGATCGTAGCTATAAATTCTCATATTATAGATATTTTTTTGGTAAATTAAATTCTTTTCTACCGTTGTAACACACGATCCCTTATAAGATTGAGGAGGAGGGTGACGAAGGAAAAGCTTGATCTCAAATTCAAAACAAATGTGACGACGGGCTGAAGACAGTTGGATCAGTTCCATTGCACGTGTGCTGAAGACAGTTGGATCAGTTCCATTGCACGTCCGCTTGAGCAATCTGGTTTGTCCACCACGTGTGTATATGCTGTCCTCGTCGCTAACATAGAAGTATTTGCTCCGGAGCTTAAATGCTCCGTGATGAACAGTAAAAATATTAAAAATTAAAAAAAATCTGATTATTTTGTGTGAAAAACTTTGACAAATGTTCTTGTAAAATTTCAGCACGAAATGACATTCGTATAAGTCGCTGAAAAAATCAATGTTCAAAAAAATGCTAGTTTTGAAAATATTTTGGAATGCTGATTTTGTTCTTTTGCCATGCTTTACACGGATATTATTTCGTGTTTACGTTTTGCAAGAATACAAAAAAATGTTTTAAAGTTTATAGAAAATCAGAATTTTTAAACATTTTTTTTGTTTTTATTTTTCTTGTGATGGATAATATATTTTAATTTTACTGTTCATCAGGGAGCATTTGAGCTCGGGTACAGAATAATTCATTCCCCTCGTTGCGCCATTTTCCCAGTCTTCGGGTCGTCTTTCCCATGCATGCTAGGAGCAGACTGGGCTGTAAACTGTTTCTGGGCCTATGGCTTCGCTTGTTCCGCGGTTGTATCATGTTTTTGGGCCGATTCCTACCCGTGCGGCCTTCCATGGGGTTCGAGCTGTTGTCGTCGGATGCACAAGTAGCTCGTTTGTACTACTCCCTCCGAAGATCTCGTCCCACCGAAACCTAGCACCCCATTCTCTCCTCTCGAACTCTCCAGTCCCACTGCCCCTTCCCCACCCCCGCCGCCGCCATGGCGATCACCGCCCAGGTCCCCGACATCATGGGCGAGCGCCAGTCCGGCCAGGACGTCCGCACCCAGAACGGTAACGCCCCTCCCAGCCCCCCTCTCGCTCTTCACGCCTGATCCCGCGGGATCGCGCGGTGTGCCGCGAAGATCTCCTCCGGCTGCAGTCTAGGCTGCTCAATCTATGTCTAACTCGCTGCTCAATCTCCTCCGGCTGCAGTATCGGCGTGCCAGGCGGTGGCCAACATCGTCAAGTCCTCGCTCGGCCCCGTCGGGCTCGACAAGGTACTGCGCTCCTTCCACTTCGCAAACCAACCCTGTTACTCAAGTAGGAGTAGATGGGTAGCCAGGATCAGTGGAGTAGGCAGGTTCTGGATCCACAGTAGTTTCGAGAAAACGACCCTTGTTACATCCCACTAAGCTAGCGTATGCGACCTGCAGATGCTCGTGGATGACATTGGCGATGTCACGATCACGAATGACGGAGCCACCATTCTGAGGATGCTGGAGGTCGAGCATCCCGCGGCAAAGGTGATGCCCGGCAGGCATAGCTGACCTCGTTTTGTTTGAACTGTTGCCTTGTTCTTAGATTTTGCTGCGGTTCTTTTCCGTTTGTAGGTTCTCGTGGAATTGGCTGAGCTCCAAGACCGGGAGGTTGGAGATGGAACTACCTCTGTTGTTATCATCGCTGCAGAGTTGCTCAAGGTTAATGGATGGAGCTTCAATGCCAAGTTTTTCTTGTCTATGAGTTTCTCTGCTATTGTGCTTACAAATGATGCTCCTTTCTTTTAACCAGAGAGCCAATGATCTTGTGAGGAATAAGATTCACCCGACCTCTATTATTAGTGGCTACAGGGTAAGCTTATAACGTTTTGTTTGTTGCAGTACCCCTTCCATTTTAAACAAAACATGTAATGTCTTACATTACTAATACACTTTTTACCTTCATATTCTGCCAGCTTGCTATGCGTGAAGCATGCAAGTATGTGGAGGAAAAGCTGTCTGTCAAGGTAAATGAATACTCTATGAGGAACAAATGGCAGTACAACTTTGTTCCATTCCATGCTCACTCTCACCAACATGAATATTCGTCCACATTTGTAGGTGGAAAAACTTGGAAAAGACTCCCTTATAAACTGTGCAAAAACTAGCATGTCCTCGAAACTGATTACAACGGATGATAATTTCTTTGCAAATCTGGTAGGTTCCTATGGTCACGTGTTCTTCAAGTTTCTTGATCACGCCTTCCTTTTTTAGAAATCTGTGCATAGTGGAGCTCAGAAATTCATGGTACAGTTGTCGTATACTGATTTTGGTGCGTTTGTTAAACCTTAAATACGCCTTCGTTCCTAAATGTAAGCCTTTTTAGAGATTCCAATATAGGCTGCATACAGAGTAAAATGAGTGAATCTACTCTCTAAAATACGTCTATATACATCCGTATGTAGTTCGTATTGAAATCTCTAAAAGGGCTTATTTTTGAAATGGAGGGAGTATTTATTTAGTCCATGCATGCATTTTCAGCTGCCGGTCTTATTATTTATTTTGATAATGCTGCTATGTTATGGTGTTTATCTGACAAGTTACTCATCTTTGGAACCAAATGCTAGGTGCTCCCTTGTCTTGCCATTAGCCTTGGCTAAAAAAATGTGATAATAATTAATTAACGTGGCTGTGGTTTATTAGGTTGTAGAAGCAGTTCAAGCTGTGAAGACCACAAACTCCAAGGGAGAAGTGAAGTATCCAATCAAGGTAAGCAAAGTGCATTGGGTTACAATACTACATTAAACGAAAGTTCTCTATTCTTAATTGCTATATATCAAGTTATGTCAGTTGTGCTATTATAATTGTAGATTTAAGTTGCTGGGTCCCTTCTCTCTGAATGTAGATATAAGCTGCACAGCCTTTGTGGACTCTTTAGGCAAAATTTATTATACAGTTTGTGCTGTTGTTTTGCTTTATGCACCAATTGTATTTCCTGCTGGATGTATTAGACATATTGATATTACACGTGCTAGTGTACAGTAATCTTTAAGTTCCTTAATGTTGGGCTGCCCTTTACCTGATATTCGTAATATTCTACTGCCACTTAAAATTGTTCTTCTCTATTAATAATGTAATGCCTTCTTATGTACTCTCTCCGTCCCAAAATTCTTGTCTTAGATTTGTTTAGATATGAATGTATCTAGTCAAGTTTTAGTATTTAGATAAATTCATTTATAGACAAAGCTAAGACAAGAATTATGGGACGGAGGGAGTATTGGACATGATGTTTGATTCATTTAACACACAGTCAGGGGAATTGTTCTTTTTGCCACTTACAATTTTGCTTGTAAACTGCTGCTCTTTTGTTCTGCAGAGTATTAATATTTTGAAAGCTCATGGTAAAAGTGCCAAGGAAAGTTACCTGCTGAATGGTTATGCGCTGAACACTGGCCGTGCTGCTCAAGGAATGCCTACCAGAGTAACCCCTGCTAGAATTGCTTGTCTTGATTTCAACCTTCAGAAGACGAAAATGCAAATGGGTGTTCAAGTCCTTGTATCTGATCCAAGGGAACTGGAGAAGATCCGTGAGAGGTATATGCATTTTTTTATGGTTTGCAGTTCATTATTATATTTCTTTTTGTTGTCTCCACGATTAACCTCTCAGATAACCTGTTTGTTTCTAATTTCCTGTGATGAGTCTTCATGCCTTTTGCCATATTTGTTTTCTATTTTAGGGTACTCAATAGTACCTTGCTGTCTTTTCTCAGGGAATCTGACATAACAAAGGAGCGAATTGAGAAAGTTCTCAAGGCTGGTGCTAATGTTGTATTTACCACCAAGGGAATTGATGATATGTCATTGAAGGTATGTTTTCATACCTCAGGCAGAGTTAGATTGCTTTTCCCATCCTTGTACAATTTTGTATACTGTTTGCCAGCACACAAACAATTTATGTACGTATTTGGTTGGAGTGGTCCACGTTAGTGAATGTCATATTTTTTCTTTGCTGCTGGTACTTTTGGGGTGGTGCAGACAGAATCTGTTATACTACAGTTAGCATAATATGTTTGTTAGTTTAGCCTTATGGCAGAATTTATCGCATATCACTGCCACCTTATGCTCCCTTCCAATAGTACTCAAATCTCAAGTCTTTGTCCTCGGAAGTGTCTGTTTCATAATTGATTTGATTTTTATGAATTTGAAAAGATGTACTGGGTTGTTTTTGTTTATGTGGATATCACTTTGTGTTGAGTGTAACTAAATCTGCTGTATTGGCGTTTGATGAAACATCATTTCAGTACTTTGTTGAGGCTGGAGCAATTGCAGTAAGACGTGTGCGTAAGGAGGATTTGCGCCATGTTGCCAAGGCAACAGGTGCGACAATGGTATGACTTATTTCTTCATATTGTCATATTGCCGATTAAATATTTATGATCAAGGAGTATTTTCATAATTTACACTATTTAATCTCAATCATGATTTAGCTTGATTTTGTTGAAATATTATTAAAGTTGCTTTCTTCTGTTTTAAAGATTCTAAAGAAATTTGCAATATTGGAATGCATTTATTTGATGATTTCCCATTTCTGAATATTTGCTATTCCAGCGTAGCAGCTTACCAATCTGTTGCAGTAGGACTTGTTAGTAATAAAACAACTTCTATCATTGATATTCCCAAGTAATAATGTAAACAATTACTTTCTCAAGCCAAAATGAACTGCTTGTCAGTATCCTAAAGTAATAAGAATCTGCAGGTGACTACTTTTGCTGACATGGAGGGTGAAGAAACATTTGATCCTTCCTTTCTTGGACATGCCGACGAGGTCGTTGAGGAAAGGATTTCTGATGATGAAATAATTCTAGTGAAAGGCACAAAGAACACAAGTGCGGTAAGTATTTCTTCATGCCAATGTTGAGCTAGCTGTCCTACGACGAATGACAACAGCATCAGTTTCAAAGCTAGAGGCATCACAATTGCATTTCTTTTATGCAGGTTTCCATTATACTCAGAGGAGCAAATGACTTCATGCTAGACGAGATTGAACGGTCTTTGCACGATGCACTGTGCATTGTGAAGAGAACTTTGGAATCCAATACGGTAGGACCTTTTTGCTGCTGTTCTTCCTTTACTTGTCGCCTTGTTGTTTCCCTGTTGTCATGATTTATATGGAGTGTGAGATCATTCTGTTTGTTGCTACTAAGTGTGACCCGGAGTTAAAAATTTAGCTGGTGCTTTCTTGTTCCCAGTCTTGATATTTTTCCAAGATTCTTTTGTATATCATGCTTGTTGCTGGCCTATACGATGTCATTTTTGCAGCTTTCTTTGATGCCTTGTTTTCAATAGCCCCAATCCCAGTTCTTGAGAACTTTTTTCATTCTTGAAGGAGAATAGGAACAGTTAAAAGGCATCATTTAAATGAACCACTATTTTGTAGTATCTGCATATCTTGTCTGCCATTTCACATAGTGCTAGCATTAGTTCTTTCCTGGTCAGTGAATATAGTTCTGTAAGTTGTCGTTTTCTTGTAGGTAGAACCTAATTATTTTCAGTAGTGTATTTAACATGTATATTGGTCATGCAGGTAGTTGCTGGTGGTGGTGCTGTAGAAGCTGCATTATCTGTGTACCTGGAGAATCTTGCTACAACCCTTGGATCCAGGGAGCAACTGGCGATTGCTGAATTTGCAGAGTCTTTGTTGATCATACCAAAGGTTTGCTCAGTTATCTTTGCACCTATGATACTTGCATTCTGAACCGCATGATATACTAATGGGAGCAAGGCTGTGTCATGACAGGTCCTTGCTGTTAATGCCGCAAAAGATGCAACTGAGCTTGTTGCAAAGCTTAGGTCATATCATCATAAAGCTCAAACAAATGCTGATAAGCAGCACTTATCAAGGTACTTCTTGAACTTATTTATCTCTGTTAAAGAAATGAGTGGATTATGGCTCCGCTATGTTGCATAGGCCTTCGAAGACTAGTTTCACCACCCTCTTGAGGAAAATAGTTATGCACTGGGATGTGCATATTGAGCAATTATATAGTCTCCCTCTATCAAAATATAAGATGTATTTTTACACTAAAACGTCTTATATTTTGATAGAGAGGGGGTATAGGACAATATCCCCTTGGTTTCCTGTACAGTACCCTGCAAGCTCCATCTCAGTGTCCCACTTTGAGTTTTCTTTTGTATCGCACCAGAGTACTTATGGTTTTAATTTTGAACTTAGTCGTTTGCTAAGTGAACCTAAATGCATAATTTGGTAACAGTAACTGCTTCTAGATATATTTTTTAGTTCAATCATCATTCATTGTACTTGCCCACTGCTGTTTTGTTCTGCTACTGCACATCTTCAGTTTGTATCTTGCGCTTCTGCACATGTTCAACTTTGTTTGAATTTGCTGCAGCATGGGTCTTGATCTGACAAAAGGTGTAATCCGCAACAACCTTGAGCATGGTGTGATCGAGCCAGCAATGAGCAAAGTGAAGATCATTCAGGTTGGTTGTTGGCCGCCTGTCACCCACTGTGTTCATGTCAAGATTCATGGCACATCTCATATACCTTTTTGCTCTGCAGTTTGCCACAGAAGCAGCCATTACCATTGTGAGGATTGATGACATGATCAAGCTTGACAAGGAAGAGTCTGGCCAAGAAGAGTAGCCACATGCCATTTTACGATCCCTGGTTGCTGTTTGTTATGCCATGGCTGGTGCTATAGACTCGTAGATTGCTGCTTGTGATTTTCCTTTTCTTCCTCTTTGTATTAGCGGACGTTGTCGTAGAATGTTGTATGGAAGATGGATGTGCGAGAGTGTATCGTTGTGTGTGGGTAGTAGAAGGACTCGTGAATGGAAGCAAATTTTGCCTGCAGCTTTATTACGGCATCGCTGATAGTTCATGCAACTAACATTTTTGCCATGTATGTCTTGATCCACTGTTACCACTGCCTCAGGAAGCTGCTGCATCATGGTCGGCCCATTTAATATGCAATTGCTTGGGTTTAATATGTGAGCAATTAGACACTTAATACTTGAAAATGATGTTTAGCCAAAATAAAGGCGACCTAGATATGGTTTTAATAGTCTGAAATCTTTGTATGTAAAAAAAAAGGATTATTTTACCTGGTCCACGTTTGTGTTGGTAGCTTGTCTGATATTCCATAATTTTAGTTCATGCACATTCAAGGTTATAATATGGGAAAATCTAATCTGTAGCGTGTGCATTGCTGAGTTTTGATGCGACGGATTTCCACCCACGTCTGATTTGTTTTTTCTTTTATTTTTTGAAGCCACATGTCGGATTTCTTGGTGCGTGATTAGATGGTATAATATTTTCCATCTTGCGGAACAACATGCAGCCAAACCCCTCTCTTTTAGTCATGCATGCAATGATGTTATCGAATTTGCTTTAAATGATCGGAATTCAAAAACTTTTATCTCTTAAACCGTTAATTTGATTGATGATCTTCTTTGTTGTTGTTGACTTTGTTTTGATGAAATCTTCAAAACTATATCTCATGTGAACATGTTTTGATAACTTCTTTTTTGTTCGTACCTATCATATTTGTTGCACTTACTTGTCATATTAGTAAGTACTTAGTTGTCTGATAAAAAATAACTTAATCACCATATTTTTGAAAATTGTGTATAAATATGACATCTCGACATAATCAAGCTGGCAATCACAAACAACTTATTTTAGGCGATTCCGCGCAAAAATATGACAGCTCAATATATTTAAAACCGATGACCACAAAAAAATCATTTTTGGTCATCGTTTCTAAATATGACAATTCGGCATAGTTAAACTAACAAACACACAATAATTTTGCAAAGTTGTATGTAATTATGACAAGTTGGCATATTTAAATTGACAAACACAACCTATGACATGCTTTTATATCATGTATAATGAAAACGACTACAAGGCTTTGTAGAAACAACATTAAAAAGTACCAATTAAGTTATTTTTCTCAAACAAGTGGCTAATAATATGGCAAGTGGTCAAAAAATGTGGCAAGTATGAACGAAAAAAATAGTTGACGGAACATGTCGACATGAGATCTAGTTTCAAAGAACTCGTCACGAGAAAGTCAATGGTGAAAGCGGGTCATCGATTGAATTAACGGTTTTGTAGATAAAACTTTTTGAATTTCAAACATTAAAGGAAATCTTGATGACATCATTGCATGCATGTATGTTGTAGAGAGGGTGAATTAGACGGAGCATGTCAATACATATCACAAGAAGATGCATGTGATGATGTGCATACAATCTCTATGCCCCTTTATTTTTCTTTTACCAGTGTTTGTGCATGCATATAGCAGCCGCCGCACGGGAGTACGTGGGTGCGGCGCTGCTGCCTAGTTGGGTCCTATAATCATTATTTCCTCCGTCCTAAAATAAGCGTCTTGGCCCTGGTCCTACTAGCTACTACTAGACGAGTAAAACCACAAGACCGACCTGCTCTAGAAGAGGACAAACTTGATCATTCTGAAGGGGCGCATGTTCGATCCTACGGCGAGTAGTTGGTTAACTCTTTATTTTCTTTTGATTTTGATGGGGAAATGCGGTGGGTTGTTGTACTCTTTTTCCGAACATAGTACACATGCAAGCGCTCATATACACACGCATACACTCACCCATATGAACGCACATACGCACACGCTATCTCTATGAGCACCTTCGAGAGACTAAGCCGGCATTCATCTTGAGATTTACGAAGTCACCGTAGGCGCCTCGTCGTCGACGGGAACGTCTCCTCCCACTGAAAGCATATCACCGGAAATCCTATAATAAATCCAGGAATAATGCAAGCACCAGGATTTGAACCCTGGTGGGCTGGGGATACCACTGTCCCTCTAACCATCCAACCACAGGTTGGTTTGCTCGACTTAGTGTGTACTCGGTGTGCAGATTCCTGGGCTTTTCAGCGAGAAAAATGCACCACTCTAGGGTCCTTGTTTACGAGCGGGGCACGGAAAAGCGAGGCCAGGGAGAAATAGACTGCAAAAGTAACAATGAAGAATATAGTTAGGCTAACTCCCTCAAATCGATCAGGTCTGTTCATTTTGACTCAAACAGACAGACGAGCCACCTTAACATTCGACCTCATCCACTTTCACTTCCCCACCATCTTCATTGCTTTCCACACAACGAACCCTAGCCTAGCTGTTGGGGAACGTTGCATGGGAAACAGAAATTTTCCTATGCATACGAAGACCTATCATGGTGATGTTCATCTACGAGAGGAAGATCGGATCCACATACCCTTGTAGATCGCTAAGCGGGAAGCGTTAAGAAACGCGGTTGATGTAGTGGAACAACTTCGTGATTCAAATCACCGTCGTCCCACGACCCGTCCCGATCTAGCACCGAACGGACGACACCTCCGCGTTCAGCACACGTACATCTCGATGACGATCTCCACCTTCTTGATCCAGCAAGAGAGACGGGGAAGTAGATGAGTTCTCCGGCAGCATGACAGCATGCCGGTGATGGTGATGATCCATTCCTGCAGGGCTCAGCCCGAGCTTCGCAGAAAACCGATCTAGAGGAAGAACTACGAAGTAGAGGTTTAGGGTTGCACATGGCAAAGTTGTGTCTCAAAACCCCTAAAACATTTAGTATATATAGGAGGAGGGGAGGGGCTAGCCTTGGGGCTCAAGAGAGCCCCTAGGGCGTCGGTCGAGTGGAGGAGGAGGGACTCCCACTCCAATTCGGTTTGGGAAGGAGGAGTCCCTTCCTTCCTTCCCACCTCCCTCTTTTTTTTCCTCCTTTGATTTTTCCTCTTGGCCGAAACAGCCCTATTAGGCTGGAGGGCTGGTGCCCCACCCATGGGCTATTAGGTTCTCTCCCGGGTGGGTGCCCCCTCCCGGTAAAAACACGGAACCCATTCGTCACTCCCGGTGCATTGCCGACAATGCCCGAAATCTTTTCGGAGGCCAAATGAAACAATCCTATATATCAATCTTCATTTCCGGACCACTCCGGAAACCCTCGTGACGTCCGTGATCTCATCCGGACTCTGAACAAACCTTCGGTCACGAACACCTATAACTCAACTATACCGAACCTTAAGTGTGCAGACCCTGCGGGTTCGAGAACTATGCAGAAATGACCTGAGACACTCCTCGGTCAATATCCAACAGCGGGACCTGGATGTCCATATTGGATCCTACATATTCTACGAAGATCTTACCGGTTGAACCTCTATGCCAAGGATTCATATAATCCCGTATACCATTCCCTTTGTCCTTCGGTATGTTACTTGCCCGAGATTTGATCGTCGATATCCCTATACCTATTTCAATCTCGTTACCGACAAGTCTCTTTACTCGTTGCGTAATACAAGATCCCATGACTAACACTTTAGCCACATTGCTTGCAAGGATTATATGTGATGTTGTATTACTGAGTGGGCCCCGAGATACCTCTCCGTCACATGAGTGACAAATCCCAGTCTTGATCCATGCTAACTCAACGGACACCTTCGGAGATACCTATAGAGGACCTTTATAGTCACCCAGTAACGTTGCGACGTTTGATACACACAAGGTATTCCTCTGGCGTCAGTGAGTTACATGATCTCATGGTCATAGGAATGAATACTTGACATGCAGAAAACAATAGCAAGAAAATGACACGATCACATGCTACATTTATAGTTTGGGTCTTGTCCATCACTTCATTCTTCCAATGATGTGATCGAGTCATCAAGTGACAACACTTGCATATGGTCAGAAAACCTTAACCATCCTTGATCAACTGGCTAGTTAACTAGAGGCTTACTAGGGACATAGTTTTGTCTATATATCCACACATGCATCTATGTTTTTCATTCAATACAATTATAGCATGGATAATAAACGATTATCTTGAAACAGGAAATATAACAATTACTATTTTATCATTGCCTCTAGGGCATATTTCCAACAGTCTCCCACTTGCACTAGAGTCAATAATCTAGTCTCACATCGCCATGTGATTTACATTGGAATAAATCTAACACCCATAAGTTCTGGTGTTGATCATGCTTCGCTCGTGGAAGAGGTTTAGTCAGCGGATCTGCAACATTCAGATCCGTGTGCACTTTGCAAATATTTACGTCCTCTCCTTCGACATAGTCGCGGATGAGGTTGAAGCATCGTTTGATGTGTCTGATATTCTTGTGAAACCTTGGTTCCTTGGCTAGAGAAATGGCACTAGTGTTGTCACATAACAGAGTTATTGGATTTAGTGCGCTCGGCACAACTCCATGATCCGTCATGAACTGCTTCATCCATACATCCTCCTTAGTTGCCTCTGAGGCAGCCATGTACTCCGCTTCACATGTAGAATCTGCTATGATGCTTTGATTGAAACTGCACCAGCTTACCGCACCCCCATTAAGAATAAATACGTATCCGGTTTGAGACTTAGAGTCATCCGGATCAGTGTCAAAGCTTGCATCGACGTAACCCTTTACGACGAGCTGTTCGTCACCTCCATAAACGAGAAACATTTCCTTAGTCCTTTTCAGGTACTTCAGAATATTCTTGACCGCTGCCCAGTGTTCCACTCCTGGATCACTTTGAAACCTGCCTGCCATACTTATGGCCAGGCCGACGTCCGGTCTTGTGCACAACATTGCATACATGATAGACCCTATGGCCGAAGCATAGGGGACGGTACTCATCTTTTCTCTATCTTCCACAGTTACTAAACACCGAGTCTTGCTCAACTTTATACCTTGTAACACTAGCAAGAACCCCTTCTTGGATTGCTCCATTTTGAACTTCTTCAAAACTTTATCAAGGTATGTGTTTTGTGAAAGTCCTATTAGGTGCCTCGATCTATCTCTATAGATCTTTATGCCTAATATGTAAGCAACTTCTCCTAGGTCTTTCATTGAAAAACATTTGTTCAAGTAATCATTTATGCTCTCTAAAAACTCCACATTGTTCCCAATCAGCAATATGTCATCCACATATAATATTAGAAACGCTACAGAGATCCCACTCACTTTCTTGTATATATAAGATTCTCGAACAACTTGTATAAACCCAAACGCCTTTATCACCTCATCAAAGCGCTTATTCCAATTACGAGATGCTTGCACGAGTCCATAAATGGATCGCTGGAGCTTGCATACTTTGTTTGCATTCTTTGGACCGACAAAACCTTCCGGTTGCATCATATACAACTCTTCCTTAAGAAAACCATTAAGGAACGCCGTTTTGACATCCATCTACCAGATTTCATAATCAAAAAATGCAACTATTGCTAACATAATTCGGACGGACTTAAGCATCGCTACCGGTGAGAATGTCTCATCGTAGTCAACTCCTTGAACTTGTCAAAAACCCTTTGCCACAAGTCGAGATTTGTAAACGGTCACATTACCGTCCGTGTCCGCCTTCTTCTTAAAGATCCATTTGTTCTGAATAGCCTTGCGACCTTCAGGTAATACTTCCAAAGTCCACACTTTGTTTTCATACATAGACCCTATCTCGGATTTTATGGCCTCTAACCATTTGTTGGAATCTGGGCCCACCATTGCTTCTTCATAATTCGCAAGCTTGTTGTTGTATAACAACATGATGGATAAGACATGATTCCCGTACCACTCAGGAGTAGTACGTGATCTTGTCGACCTGCGAGGTCCGATAGTAACTTGATCCGAAGCTTCATAATCATCATCATTAGCTTCCTCCTCAACTGGTGTTGCCTCGACAGAGATTTCTCTCTGCCCCGCGCCACCATCCTGTTGGAGCAGAGGTTCCACAACCTCATCAAGTTCTATCTTCCTCCCACTCAATTCTTTCGAGAGAAACTCTTTTTCAAGAACAGCTCCGTTCTTAGCAACAAACATGTGACAGCCCGATGCCGACGTTCTAGAAAATTCCCCTTCTATTCCGTTTTTGTCGTGTGATTTATTTTATTTGCCGCATCATCATCGCATCATGCGCATCATCTGCATTGCATCGGCATCTCCGTTGCCGTCCGTTTTCAAAACTTGCATCCGTTGTTAGTTGCCGGTTCTCGTCATTGTTCGTTCTGAGCCCGTTCACACCCGCACGCGCCCGCGGCATTGTCGAAACCCTATTTTTAAAGTGTGCGTAAAACTTCCTCTGATCGAGGTGAAACTTGGCACGCGGTCGTGATTAGATATAGCTAGGCCGCCTGTCGAATTTCGTCGCGATCGGAGTCCGTCTGGTACCCGAATGGTCGACCGTAGCGGCACCGTATTCGGTCTACCGTCGGACGTCTGTCGGTGTTTTAAATTCGTTGCCGCGCCGCCCGTTCTCCCTCTCATCTCCGGATATCCACTCTACATGGCCGCGTACCCATTCCCGCGTTCGGAATCGTCCGAATCCGACCGCATGGTTGGATCCGGAACGCGATTCCGGGTAACCTAGCCCCCCATTTGTCTATATATAGCCCCTCCTATTATTTTTAGACAACCCCCTCTCTCTCCTCCTCGAAATCCGTGCCTACCCCCGAAACCCTAGCCAGCCTCTCTCCTCCCTCGAGCCGCCGGGCCCGCGAGCCCGCGCGCGGCCCGCCCGAGCCCATCCGAGCCGCCGCCGCCCCGGTCTGGCTCCCGAGCCCTAGCCTGGCAGCCTCGTCCCCGAGCTCCTGCCGTCCCCGAGCTGCCCCGAGCCGCGCAGCTCTCTCCGCCGCCGGCCTGCCCGCGCCGCTCCGGAGATGCCCTCTGCCCGCCGCCGGCTTTAGCTCGCGGAGAGCCGAGCCCGCAGCTCCTCGCCGCCTCCCTGTCCCGTTTGCGCCACCCTCTGTCCATCGCGACGCTCCTCGAGTCGCCGGCCGCCTGGTGCACCGCCGGGAACGGATCCCCGGTGCCCGGATCTGGACTCCCTTGCCCCGCCGCCGGCTGCCCGTGCGAGCTGTGTAAACCCGCCGCCAACCGCCTCGCTGGTCTCCTCTCCTCTCGGTCGGGAGCGAGGAGGAGGACGATGCCCCTTCCAGCGCTCCTGGGCCGCAGCGCCCCAGGCCGGCTCGGCCTCCCCACGGCCCAGCTGGGCAGTGGCCTTCCACCCGCCTCGGCCCAACTCCCTCTTCGCGCAGGCCACTGCATCCAGCGCGCGAGGCACAGTCTGCTGCAGCCTCCGGCCGGCCCAAGAGGCCACGCAGGTGAGCCCTTCTATCCAGCGCCCCTGTGCGCCTTTTGCCATGCCGCACTCGCCCTATTAGGCCCATTTAGGTTTAGGTTTTTCTGTGAATATATATTTTTCAGGAATTATTTAGATATTCAAACGTACGTAGGTTTTAAACCGGATATCGGATCGCGACATGTAGCATATGGATTTCGTGTAGAATTTTGCGTAGATTACGAATTTACAACTTGCATATTTGTTTGACGTAGATTAACGTGCCATATGCATAGGTTAACGTGCTGTTTCTATGGGATATGTCCCGTATTTATTTTTCGTGCGAGTTTGAATTTCTCGGATGCCGTAGAATAATTGTCCATGTTTTAGGGATCATTTTTGCATGTATTTTAGAATGATCATTTGTATTTTTGCGTGTAGGGATTGCCTCTAGTATATTTTCCCGTATATAGGTTTTTTCCCGCATTAATGTGTGGCATTATTTTGTGTTGCAAACCCCACATATTTTATATGTTTCTGGGGTTCTGTGCAATTAGTTTTAACCTTTGAGTAAATTAGTTCGCGCGATATTTTGCCGTGATGCCATTTTGTTTAAATTCGTAGGATTTATTCCGTGCGTCGATTGACGGAGTTGTCAACTAGAGAGTTGATCTTGGATGTTTTGTTTAGCCCCTGGTATTTTTAGTTGCAATAGAAATGCATGTTTAGGTGTGTTTTTCTTGCTCTCAAGTTGCTAGATATAGTGCTGATTTGGAGGTGCTGAAATATTTCTAAGTCTGGAATCTGTTATATTTTGTTGCTGTCTTGTCTTGCTTGCATCTTGTGATCTGTAGCTCTTTTGAGGTTGGTCCAATGGAGTTAGTTGTACCCCTTGTGTTTCTCTAGCATGCTGTAAAGTTTCATGCCATTTGGATCCTTGTAGCTATAGGTTTTTCTGCTGTCAATATTGCTTCAGATCGAAAACTGCACTTTCATGAGGTGTAAATTTCACTAAGTCTGAAATAGTGTGTGGGATGCCATTTTGTGACTTCTTTCTCTAGTGATCCTTGCTGCCATGTTAGTTGTTGTTAGTAGTTTGTAGTATTGCTTCTTTCCCTCTTCCGCGCCATGCCTTTCTTGAGCATATCGGAGTTGTGTAGCCATAGTTGTGGGGCGTAGAAAATGCTACGTGACTGATTTTGGCAGATTGTAGTGATTTCTTGTTTTGCTCGTAGTTTTCGAACCGTAGCTCCGTTTTGATCGTGTCCTACATGAAACTTGCTTAGAAACTCATGTAGTTTCATTTTATATTGCTGGTTGTATATTTTGAAGTGCTCATGACCGCCGTTGCATGCATATTGCATTCATGCCATCATATCTTGCGGTGCTTGTATCTTTTGAACCGTAGCTCCGTTGGAGATGTTCTTTATGTGTAGATTGCTTGAAATGACGCGTAGAATCACGTGAACCTATTTGTTTTGCTGTTTAACAACCAATTAAATGTGTTAGTTCAGATCTGGACAGAATTGTAAATTAACATGTGAGGTCGTCTCGGAGATGCTATATGTCATTTCCGACCTCATTTAAAATGTTTAGATAGGTAGGTTAATTTACGCTTCACCTCTTGCCATGTTTAACCACATTCAATATTGCCGTTTATCTAATCAGGATAGAACTAAATAATTAAACGTGGAGTTTCGTCAATATGCAACTCGTTGTATATTGAACTTCACTTAATGTGTAGTGTTTGATTGTGTGAATTGTCATGCCGTGACTTGCATGTACCCAGCTGCTCATGCATCATATGTGTTGTGCATCGTGTGGTGAATTTCGTGTGTTGATTTGTGTTTCCGGTTTGCTTCGTCTCGATAGAGTTCCGCAGCGTGCCGGATTGTGAGGACCTGTTCGACTACGTCGGTTCGTCTGCTTGACGGAGGCATTCTTCTTCCAAGCGGGATCTCAGGCAAGATGATCATTTCCCCAGATACCATTACTATCATTGCCATGCTAGTTTTACCATTGCTATCGTTTATGCCTCGTTGCCTACCACCTGTTAAATATCAGCCTCTCAACAATGCCATGATTACCTTCAATCTGTTCGACCTAGCAAACCACTGATTGGCTATGTTACCGCTTGCTTATCCATGTTGTTAGCGTTGCTAGTTGCAGGTGCAGTTGCTTCCATGTGATAACATGGGTTCCTTGTTATATCACCATATTAATGCTATTTAAGTTAATGCACCTATATACTTGGTAAAAGGTGGAAGGCTCCGCCTTTTCTAGCCTGGTGTTTTGTTCCACCTTTGCCCCCTTAGTTTTCGGCTACCGGTGTTATGTTCCATAAATGAGCGCTCCTAACACGATCGGGGTTGTTATGGGGAACCCCTTGATAATTCGTTTTAGATTAAAGCTGGTCTGGCAAGGCCCAACATTGGTACTACATTTGCCTAATAACCTAATAATAATGCATAGGGACCTGCCGGCACCCGAGGAAATTTAATCAACCCCCGGGCCAGTGCTCCTCATGAGTGTTGGTCCAAATTGGCAGACTACGGGGCCACCGCGGGGCAACCCGAGGTTTGGTTCTCCTAGTGTGACCCATCCGTCGTGTCCTGAGAACGAGGTACGCGACTCCTATCGGGATCGTCGACACGTCGGGCGGCCTTGCTGGATTAGTTTTACCTTTGACGAGATATCTTGTGCATCGGGATTCCGGTGATGCTTTGGGTAATCTCAGAGTTGAGGTTTTCCACTAGGGGATCCGACGAGATCGCGAGCTTCGTGATTGAGGATTTCTATGCGGCTTGTGGTAATTTGTGATGGACTAGTTGGAGCACCCCTGCAGGGTTAAATCTTTCGGAAAGCCGTGCCCGCGGTTATGTGGCAACGTGGAAACTTTGTTTAACACTGGTTCTAGATAACTTGAAGTTAACTTAATTAAAATATGCCAACTGTGTGCGTAACCATGACTGTATCTTTCGTGAGTTCCTTCTCCGATCGAGGACACGGTGGGGTTATGTCTGACGTAGGTAGGTGTTCAGGATCATTCATTTGATCATCAGTAGTTCATGTCCGCTACGCGTAGATTTCCTCCCTCTTATTTCTTGTACTCGTAAGTTAGCCACCATATATATGCTTAGCCGCTGCTGCAACCTCACCACTTAACCATATCTCACCCATTAAGCTTTGCTAGTCTTGATACCTCTGGAAATGAGATTGCTGAGTCCCATGTGGCTCACAGATTACTACAACACCAGTTGCAGGTACAGGTAAAGGGTACTTGAAGCGAGCGCGTTGATTGTTCATTTGGAGTTGCTTCTTCTTCTTCTTCTTCATCGATCTAGGATGGGTTCCAGGCCGGCAGCCTGGGATAGCAAGGATGGACGTCGTTCTTCTTTTCTCGTTTGTTTTCGTCCGTAGTCAGACCCTGCTCTTACTCTTGATGATTATGTAATGTACTGATGTGACTCTGATGTAACTTGTGGCGAGTGTAAGCCAACTCTATATATAACTCTTCTTTTCAGTACATGTACTTGTAACGATATCCATTCTTGCGACACGACGAGATGCGCTTCTATCCCTGACGAGGCCTTCGTGCCAAATTGAGGATAGGGTCGCATCTTGGGCGTGACAAGTTGGTATCAGACCAGTACCGACCTAGGAGCCCCCTTGATTGATCGAACTTGGTTGAGTCGAGTCTAGTTATATATCGGAGAGTAGGATTCTTTTTCTCCTCTTCTATTGTCTGGTGAGGAATCTTGACGTAATAATTTACTCTACTCCTCTTCCCACTCAAATTTTTTTAGGATCACGTGGATATTTTTGGAATCTATATGATGCCGATGTGACGGAGTTCTGTCTTGGTGCCTCCTGTCTGACTTGATTTTCTTCCGGGGAGTTGAGCTCCAGGGGATTCTTGAGCACATCGTTATCATTCAGATTTCTTGGTATCTAAGAATGAAGGATGTTCGTAATTGCTTCAATACTAGTAGTGGCGAGATAACCCTGATGTCACCAGTACTGGTGCAGATTGCTCGGGAGTACTGCCATACTTCGTATCGTTGTGATCACGAGGGTCTGTTGTAGATGAAGGTCCGAGATTCTGGTTGTGTGTTGACGGATGTGATACAGGTGACGGGTTAGTATAGGAGTTGTGTGATATTACTCCTTGTGTCCGTGTACCAGATTGCATGACCAGATATTTCGGGAATTCATAGGTGGGAATTCAAGTAGTTTCTTATAGGACAATCTTCCAACAAATGCATGATGTTAGGTTGGGGTTCGACATCTAGTGGATTCGTTTGTTCACGGTCGACTTACAGCAGTACACATTGTGTCTTAAAGGGTCCTTGTAGCTTGCTACGACTCGGGGACGCTTCGTATGTCGGGTGCACTGCCTTGCACTTGATGGCTACTGTAAAATCGAGCCCGTGCGATCCTGTCCACGAAAATATCGGACGAAATCTTTCTCATGAGTTTGTTCTGGCTTGTTTCATAAGCCTCATCCCTTTGTTTTGTTGGAATATGGTAATTCAAGTTGCTTCGATGTCAAATGGTGATTTCAGATCTTTCCTAAGATGTGTTCTCATATTTTTTTATGTGAATGCTAATCCTTTTGCTTAATCAATTGTCTTATCAATTCTTTCCAACCGGTGTGTTTCTCTCCAAGTGGATTCAATCCTCTCCAATTTTTGCAAGATCATTCTCTCATTTTATTCCGGAGTTCATCTCATCTAGCCCAAGTTGTCTTTGTTTTTCCCCGCCCTCCCGCCCTTTTCTTCAGTGTTTGGATTTCATCCTAGTGCCTTCTTATTCAGTGATGCTTCCGCTATCTCTTCTTCCTTTTGTATCCGGTGATTCATTGTGAAGATTCTCAGGAGTCGAGTTCATCATTTCTTCATTTTGTTCTTTTCCGGTGAATTTAATTCAGATATCCGTGTTCATCATATCCTTTTTATCCCTGTAATTCTTTCCTATGTTGGAAATTGTTATGAGCCTATCTTGCTATTCATTCCTCTTTTTCCTATCCGGAGTGCTGAAGTTATCTCAGAAATTCTTGTTTTCAGTTCTTTCATTATTTCGGGGTGCTAACCTCATCTAGTTCTCTTCATACCGGTGCAATATCTATCGTTCTAAGAAATCTTTTCATCGGTGGTTTCTTTGAGTGGGCCCATAACCCACAGGTTTTTCCCAGGATCTGTTATAGCTCTTTTAATCTACTCCCGGAGATCATTAATTCTTTTTAACTATGACGTAAGTATGAATTTCATCAGTCATATCCCTTCTCCAAGGCCTATTCGAATTAATTCTCATATTTGGCTCAACCATTCATTCTTCATTATTCCGGAGTGTCTCAGCTATTCTTGGTGTTGTTTCTCGTCATCATTCTCACCTTGCAATCCGAAGGAGTGTTTCTCTCAATCTTGGTCCGTTCTTTTGAAGATTCATCATTTCAGCTTTGTGCCATCATCTTATTTGTTCCAATCGTGGGTAATCCCTTTCTTGCTATCCGGTGCATTTCTGAGTTGTTTTTATTTCTCGTTCCTCCGAAGGCCATCATTTTAGAAGATTCTTCGTTCTCAGCTTTCAGCTTTCATCCTTAATTCTTCTCCATTGTTGTCTCTTCGTTCGTCTCTCGATTATCTGGTGCCGTGTTCTAGTTTTCTATCAGGTGGCTCATGATCTCTTCATTCTCATGTATCTCCATTCGTTCAGGGTTGCCTCGTTCATTTCAATTCTCACCGGTGTTTCTTGCAACAATTCTTCTAGTTTGTGCTCATATCTCTCCTCAATCTTTTCAGAGGAATAAGTTGTATGCTTAATCCGTTGCTTGTCATCAATTAAACTTGATGAAGGATAAACATAACATAATTCTTATTCTTGTTCATAGTAATCTGAATTCTTCTTCCGGAGTGGCTCATGATATCAATTCTTTTCGCAAGTGCTTATCTTTCTTTTCCGAAGTTCCAAGTTCTATCAAGTATCTCTTTGTGAGGCTTCATCTTAATCTTGGCAAGGTCATAATCATATTCTTTTCTACCTTCATATCTTTGCATCGTTCATTTGTATACGGAGGTCCTTCATGGTGGTTCATCAAGGTTTCAATTCTTTCTCAAGTGTTCTTCAAGATTCTTGTTGGAGAACCTCAAGTATTCTTTGTCTTGCATTTATATGTGCAATTGTTCTTCCTTTATCCTTTGAGGTGGTATTATAGCATTCTTGTTAGTGTAGGAGTCTCGAAGAGTTTTCCTTTCGAGAATGAGATAATTAAATCCACCAATCCTTTGATCATGAGATATTTCAACCCATGATTTCTTCATTGAGCTATCTTGGTCTGGATTTCACCTAATGCTTTTCCTATGGATTATGCTATCATGGTGCTTGTCATTTGCCCAAGTTCTCGATGTATCCTCTTGGTGTAAGGAGTCTTGATATCTTTGCTTTCTTCTACCCTTGTTTCTTTTAGTGGTTGGTTGTCACCTCATATTTGTTGAGATGGTTTTCATAAGCCCACTACTATCTTGTTCTTTTCGTTGTTGTTTTTCCAACAACTTCGTCCAATTTTTCTTGCAAGGATGCTTACCAAGTTCATTGGAGATAGTAGTTGTCATTTTTCTCTTCATTCTCCTCTTCCGTATGAGCTAGTTCCTATTCTATTGTTCCGGAGGCATTGTGATATTGCTCTTTTGGGTCAATCTTGTTGTTCTATCAAGTTCGTGGTGTTCCCTTGTTCTATTTAGTTGTTTGTTATGTATATTGTCTAATTCTCCTACCTTTTCGATTTTTTGTCCCTTTTTCCTACTGAAGTGATGCCGAAATTTTCCGTGAATTCTTGCTTCTTTCTCTTATCATTCCTCATCTCTTTGCAACCTTCAAGGATCATTGGTTTCACTCGTTTGTCAAAGAAGCGACTAAGTTTTACCTCTGGTTCTTTCTCATCCTCTCCCCCTTTCATTCTTGGATCTCGGGGCGAGATCCTCTTGTAGTGTAGGAGAGTTGTGACAGCCCGATGCCGACGTTCCAGAAGATTCCCCTTCTATTCCGTTTTTGTCGTGTGATTTATTTTATTTGCCGCATCATCTGCATTGCATCGGCATCTCTGTTGCCGCCCGTTTTCAAAACTTGCATCCGTTGTTAGTTGCCGGTTCTCGTCGTTGTTCGTTCTGAGCCCGTTCACACTCGCACGTGCCCGCGGCATCGTCGAAACCCTGTTTTTAAAGTGTGCGTAAAACTTTCTCTGATCAAGGTGAAACTTGGCACGCGGTTGTGATTAGATATAGCTAGGCCGCCTGTCGAATTTCGTCGCGATCGGAGTCCGTCTGGTACCCGAACGGTCGACCGTAGCGGCACCGTATTCGGTCTACCGTTGGACGTCTGTCGGTGTTTTAAATTCATTGCCGCGCCGCCCATTCTCCCTCTCGTCTCTGGATATCCACTCTACACGGCCGCGTACCCACTCCCGCGTTCGGAATCGTCCGAATCCGACCGCACGGTTGGATCCGAAACGCGATTCCGCGGTTATGTGGCAACGTGGAAACTATGTTTAACACTGGTTCTAGATAACTTGAAGTTAACTTAATTAAAATATGCCAACTGTGTGCGTAACCCTGACTGTCTCTTTCGTGAGTTCCTTCTCCGATCGAGGACACGGTGGGGTTATGTCTGACGTAGGTAGGTGTTCAGGATCATTCATTTGATCATCAGTAGTTCACGTCCGCTACACGTAGATTTCCTCCCTCTTATTTCTTGTACTACGAGAGTTGGTTAGGTACACATCAATAACATGTATATCACATATACCTGGTTTGGCGTTGGCCGCCTTCTTATCAGCTAAATACTTGGGGCAGTTGCGCTTCCAGTGACCCATCCCCTTGCAATAATAGCACTCTGTTTCTGGCTTAGGTCCAGCCTTGGGTTTCTTCGTCGGAGGGGCAACCGTTTTGCCGCTCTTCTTGGAGTTACCCTTCTTGCCTTTGCCGTTTCTCTTGAAACCAGTGGTCTTAGTGACCATCAACACTTGATGTTCTTTCCGGAGTTCTGACTCTGCGACTTTCAGCATCGCAAATAACTCGCTGGGTGACTAATTCATCTCTTGCATGTTATAGTTCAACACAAAGCTCTTGTAGCTAGGTGGCAATGATTGAAGAATTCTGTCAGTGATAGCCTCTTGCAGGAGTTCAATTCCCAGCTCAGCTAAACGGTTTGAGTACCGAGACATTTTGAGCACATGTTCACTGACAGACGAATTCTCCTCCATTTTGCAAGCATATAATTTATCGGAGGTCTCATACCTCTCGATCCGGGCATTCTTCTGAATGATAAACTTCAACTCCTCGAACATCTCATATGCTCCATGACGTTCAAAGCGTCGTTGAAGTCCCAGTTCTAAGCCATACAAGACTGCACATTGAACTACTAAGTAGTCCTCCTTACGTGCTTGCCAAGCGTTCAAAACATCTTGTTCTGACGTAGCGGGTGATTTGTCTCCTAGCGCTGGACATAATTCTTTTTCCCAGCTTGTAGGATAAGCCTCAGATTACAAGCCCAGTCTACAAAGTTGCTACCATCATCTTTCAGCTTAGCTTTCTCTAGGAACGTATTGAAACTTTGAAAGTCAGGGTTGCTACTGCGTGAGCCATTGATCTACAACATAAAATATTGCAAAGTGTACTTAGACTATGTTCAAGACAATTAGAGTTCAGCTAATCATATTACTAATAAACTCCCACTCAAATAGACACCCCTCTAGTTATTTGGGTGTGGCATGATCCAAATTCACTAACTCAAGTGAGATCATCACGTGAGTTGAGTGTAGTTTCAGTGGTAAACATCTCCATGTTAATCATATCAACCATACGATTCATGCTCGACCTTTTGGTCTCTTGTGTTCCGAGGCCATGTCTGTACATGCTAGGCTCGTCAAGTTTAACCCGAGTGTTCCGCGTGTGCAACTGTTTTGCACCTGTTGTATGTGAACGTTGAGTCTATCACACCCGATCATGACGTGGTGTCTCGAAACGACGAACTGTCACAACGGTGCATAGTTGTGGAGAGCACAATTTTATCTTGAAATTTAGTAAGGGATCACCTTATAATGCTCCCGTCGTTCTAAGCAAGATAAGGTGCATAAAAGGGTTGACATCACATGCAATTCATAAGTGACATGATATGGCCATGATCTTGTGCTTCTTGATCTCGCTCACCAAAGCACCAACATGATCTTCATCGGCACCGGCGCCACACCATGATCTCCATCATCGTGCCGCCATCGAGGTTGTTGTGCTATCTATGCTATTAATACTAAAGCTGCAACCTAGCAATATAGTAGGTGCATCTGCAAACATGAACGTTAGTTTAAAGACAACCCTATGGCTCCTGCCGGTTGCCGTAGCATCGACGTGCAAGTCAATATTTAACTATTACAACATGATCATCTCATACATCCAATATATCACATCATGTCTTTGGCCATATCACATCACATGCATACCCTGCAAAAACAAGTTAGATGTCCTCTAATTTGTTGTTGCATGTTTTACGTGGCTGCTATGGGTATCTAGTATGATCGCATCTTACTTACGCAAAACCACAACGGAGATGTGCAAATTTATATTTAACCTCTCTCCAAGGACCGCCTCGGTCAAATCCAATTCAACTAAAGTTGAAGAAACACACACCCGCCAGTCATCTTTATGCAAAAAGTTGCATGTTAGTCGATGAAACCGGTCTCTCGTAAGCGTACGAGTAAGGTTGGTCCGGGCCGCTTCAATCCAACAATACCGCCGAATCAAGAAAAGACTAAGGAGGGCAGCAAATCGAACATCAACGCCCACATAAACTTTTGTGTTCTACTCGAGATTACATCTACACATGAACCTAGCTCATGATGCCACTGTTGGGGAACGTTGCATGGGAATTTTTTTTTTCCTACGCACACGAAGACCTATCATGGTGATGTTCATCTACGAGAGGGAGATCGGATCCACATACCCTTGTAGATCTCTAAGCGGGAGGCGTTAAGAAATGCGGTTGATGTAGTGGAACAGCTTCGTGATTCAAATCACTGTCGTCCAACGATCCGTCCCGATCTAGCACCGAACGGACGACACCTCCGCGTTCAGCACACATACAGCTCGATGACGATCTCCGCCTTCTTGATCCAGCAAGAGAGACGGGGAAGTAGATGAGTTCTCCGGCAGTGTGACGGCACGCCGGTGATGGTGATGATCTATTCCTGCAGGGCTCCGCCCGAGCTCCGTAGAAAACCAATCTATAGGAAGAACTACGAAGTAGAGGTTTAGGGTTGCACGTGGCAAAGTTGTGTCTCAAAAACCCTAAAACCTCTAGTATATATAGGAGGAGGGGAGGGGCTAGCCTTGGGGCTCAAGAGAGCCCCTAGGGCGTCGGCCGAGTGGAGGAGGAGGGACTCCCACTTCAATTCGGTTTGGGAAGGAGGAGTCCCTTCCTTCCTTCCCACCTCCCTCTTTTTTTTCTTTTCTCCTTTGATTTTTCCTGTTGACCGAAATAGCCCTATTGGGCTGGCCACACCAGCCCACCAAGGGCTGGTGCGCCACCATGGGCTATTAGGTTCTCTCCCGGGTGGGTGGTCCCCTCCCGGTAAAAACCCGGAACCCATTCATCACTCCCGGTACACTACCGACAATGCTCGAAATCTTTCCGGAGGCCAAATGAAACAATCCTATATATCAATCTTCATTTCCGGACCATTGCGGAAACCCCCGTGATGTCCTTGATCTCATCCTGGACTCCGAACAAACCTTCTGTCACCAACACCTATAACTCAACTATACCAAAACGTCACCGAACCTTAAGTGTGCAGACCCTGCGGGTTCGAGAACTATGCAGACATGACCTGAGACACTCCCCGGCCAATATCCAACAGTGGGACCTGGATGTCCATATTGGATCCTACATATTCTATGAAGATCTTATCGGTTGAACCTCTGTGCCAAGGATTCATATAATCCCGTATACCATTCCCTTTGTCCTTCGGTATGTTACTTGCCCGAGAATTGATCGTCGGTATCCCTATACCTATTTCAATCTCGTTACCGGCAAGTATCTTTACTCGTTCCGTAATACAAGATCATGTGACTAACACTTTAGCCACATTGCTTGCAATGCTTATATGTGATGTTGTATTACTGAGTGGGCCCCGAGATACCTCTCCGTCACACGGAGTGAGAAATCCCAGTCTTGATCCATGCTAACTCAACGGACACCTTCGGAGATACCTGTAGAGCACCTTTATAGTCACCAAGTAATGTTGCGACATTTGATACACACAAGGTATTCCTACGGTGTCAGTGAGTTTCTCATGGTCATAGGAATGAATACTTGACACGCAGAAACAAATATGTAACGACCAAGATGCGGTCCTTTCCGATCTGGGGATCGAGGCCCCAAATTGGAAAGGAGCGCATCTAAGCGTCTCGCAAACAGGTAACACATCACATACATAATAATAAAAGATAGACAATCAGGGGTTCAATTGCCTTCTCATAAATATATCAGAGTACATCACACATACAACCAAAGTAGTTCCGCTACGGACTACAAAACAAGAGAAAAGGCTATGCTACCCTGCTTGCTGGCCCACGATCACGACCACGCCTCAATCTTCTGGATAGTTCACGTACAGGCGGTCGGACTCCTCGTCGTACTGCCACGCCAGCTGCGTGCCATCGGGATCACCTGTCTCCGGGGTACCTGAACCTGTTGGTGTTGTGAAGGAATCTGTGAGCCACGGGGACTCGGCAATCTAAGACCTTGGTGCCAGAACTAGTCAAGTTATTAGGTTGGATAGGGTAGAGTGTTTAAGGTAGCAGCATCCTAAGGTTGATATGGTGGCCAAGTTACGTAGAACATTTGTAAAGGTGGACTATACTAACGGTCGAGAATACTTGATCACTAAGTGATCCTGAACACCTACCTACGTCAATCATAACCCCACCGTGTTCCCGATCGGAGAGAGATCTTCGAGGGGACAGTCACGGTTACGCACACAGTTGGCAATTTTATTAGCTTATGTTTAAGTTATCTAATACCAGATGTTAATAAAATATTCCAAGTTGCCACATAACCGCGGGAATGGCTTTTTGAAAGATTAAACCCTGCAGGGGTGCTCCAACTAGTCCATCACAAATGTACACATGCCGCAAAGTAATCCTCTATCACGAATCTCGTGATCTCGTCAGATTGCTTAGAGGAAAACCTCAACTCTGGGGAGAACCAAAGCTTCACCGGGATTCCTATACGCAAGATATATCGCTAAGGTAAGGCAAGGCTAGCAGGACCTCTCGACGTGTCGACGACCCTGATAAGAGCCGCATATCTCAGTCTTAGGACACGCCGGATGAGCATAGCGTACAGTGGCGTGATAGACATCTAGTTTGGACCAACACTCATGAGGAGCACTGGCCCGGGTTGTTGATTAAATTCCTCGGGTAGGCCATCCCCTATGCATATTATTATGAAGTGATTAGAAAATTAACACCAATGTTGGGTCCTGCCGGACAAGCCTTAACACTACGCGATTTATCGAGGGGGTCCCCATAACAACCCCGAATGTGTTAGGAGCGATCAATATGGAATCAAACACCGGTAGCCGGTAACTAATGCGACAATAACGGAACAAAGCACCCGGCAAAAGGCTAGGCCTTCCGTTATTTACCAAGTATATAGGTGCATTAATTAAATAACAGAATTTAAGATAATGATATCAAGCTCATGTTATCACATGAGTCAAACACCTGCATCTAGCAACGCTAACATTAGTAGCTGAGCAAAGCCTACTTAGCCATTCAAGTTTGCTAGGAAGGGATCAGTGTTTGGGTTCATGGCATATCAAGAGGCAAATATTTCAGTGGTAGGCAGCGAGCATATGACAAAGGAAACGTAATCTAGCATAACAAGTCTAGAGATGGAATCAAGGTCATATCATCTTGCCTGTGATATCCTCAGCTTGGAATGATTCTTGATCGTCCTGCACGTACTCTCCTGACTTCACATATTCGTTCTCGGATCACGGTGCTACCCAACATAATAATAACATCCAATGAACAACAGCACCTCAAGATGCAACAATCACATGATGCATGAGATGAATATGAGCATGCATCACTATTTCTATCACTAGCACAAGCTTAAGGAGTTAAAACATGTTCCTGGACAGAACTGCATGCTAATCTATTTTGAAATGCATGAGAATGAAATGATCAGATGCGTCTCGAGAAAATGATGCAAAACCATATAAAGAACATTACAATCGGAGCTACGGATCAACGGGAATCAATTAAACAAGATATGAAGCCCTACGTGTCAAAATCATCACCACACACTCAAATGGCACAAATCTGGTATTCCCAGGTTTCCAAGGCATAAAACAAACCATCATGGATGGGGTTTAGCAAAGAAGAACACCACAACATCAACTATGCACTCACAAACACCAAAATGACAAAACTACGCAATCTGCCATAAACTGCATCATAGCACTTTGTGAGCTACATGCAAAGCACCTACAACCACCAAACTATGACAAATAATATATGTGGCTGTAGCTAGCCAAGAATACTACAAGCACAAGCAAGAATCACACAAAAAGGAATTAATCACAGAAAGTTACAAGGCTGCAAACTTGCCCAAAACCATCAGTTTCAGGGACTTAGTGAAAATTCCAGATTCTCACTTTCTGTCTATGCTCTGAAGCATTTTGACAGCAGCCAAAACAATACCTACAGGGATCCAAATGACATGCCATTTTACGGGGAGCTATACAAATATATCAGGTCCAACTTTCTAGTTGAAAGCTAAGGCTAGATCACAACACAATGACCAGCACAACCTCATCTAGAGGAGAAGAAAATATAAATAGATTCTCAGACTTAGTGAAAATCTCAGATTTTCACTAATCTGGAATTTCAGTCACATGCCTACTTTGGATGGGCACTACTTGCACACATGGATTCCAAATCATGGATTGAAACCAACATGTGGTAGAGGGGGTCACCCTCTACTACCATAACCAAGAAACAAATACAAGAGCACATCACAACTCATGGAACCAAGCTCTAAACATAGAAGAAAAAGAAAACATGTCATCTCCAGGAAATGTTCCAATGGCAAAAATTATTTCACCAATGGATTCCTGGGATCTTTCTACCCCAAATTCATATAAAATATGTATGCACTTGCTTGGAACAAATGAGCTCAAACTAGGAAAGGAAATCCACATGGAATCATATATATAAGGAATAGTGCAACATCACATGTGCTATTCACTATATCAAACCTACATAGCATAAACACATGATCACAATATCTATGGGGTACATGAGAGGTAGTCCTCATGACTATGTGCATTGGCACATCACCACACCATCACATGAGACTAGCACAACAAAGATAAACACCTACATAACTAAAAGAGATGGCACCACTCACATATCTCACGTAAATACTTCTACACAAAAATGATATCTTGACCATGTGCTCCCCAAGTCATATCTTGTCATGACATGGGTGAGACACACATATGGTCACACACATACCCACATACACACACACCACATGATATGTGGAGAGGGAGGGAACCCTTCACACACACACACAAACTTGCACAAGGCCACCACCATGAGGATGACTAGCACCCACATGCTCTAGCCTAGCAAGGAACACAAGTAAAAATCACAAGTAAAACACACACTTGCATGCAACACTCCCCTACACATGCACATGAATCCACAAGCACAACCTCAAGTTATGTGACTTGGTGCAAAAGAAATAGGAACCACAAACTGATGATAGCAACAAAAATAATGCCTCCACTCTACCTAGTGCACACAGTACATATACATGCCCAGGAACAGCACATGGAAGAAACACACAGACTAAAATAAAATGGGGGGAGGGAAGAGAATTCGAACCATGCACCCCTGTGTTAAACAACAACACCACTACCACTCTGCTAAGGATCAGTCTTTGACAGAACAGGGATACATAGCAAGAAACCCTGCTCTGCTGCGCAAGGCACTGTCGAAATATATGCAAAAAAGGGGGGAGTGCATCGACTAGGGATCGAACCCTGCACCTCAGGTATACCACACGCAGACACACACCACTGCGCTACTACATAGGAGCTTGACCAAGGGCGAAGCACAACCGAGGTAAACAAACAGGTCGTCCTGCTCTGCCTACAGAGGCTGCCAGCGACAGGGAGGTCGCCGGGCAGGCCTGCTGCTGCTGCTGCGCCACGACAAGGGATCTACGCTATGCCCGCTGCGCTGCAAGGAGTACATACAGCCTGAGCCACGACACAACTATCAGGAGCATCCATCTACCGCATCATAAGAACTGCGTCTACCTAGCTACTTCACCACGAACACCTACCTACTGCCGATGTACTACGATCAGCGAAGCTCGACGTGCACTACAACGGATCCGGGCCGAGGGAAGGAGGAATAAGGAAGGGGTGATTGTCCTCACCTTGGGGAAGGAAGTAGGGGAACCGATCGGAGGAGAGGGCGATGGAGAGGAAGAAGATTCGACGCCGAACGAGTCCGTGATGCAGAACCGAAGGAGCACCGAGTCCACGACAACGGCGTGCTCCTGGTCGACGATGAGGAAGCCCCTCGACCTCACCGAGGACAAAAATGGGGCGCGGGCACCACCCCCGTGCCCCTGGACATGGCCGTCGGCGCTGCTCGACGGAGACGGCGGGGTAGACGGCGGCAGGGCTGCTCTCTCTCTCTGCTCCTAATCTACGGAGAGCTTACCCGGAAGAGGGAGGAGAGATGGGGAAAGGAGAGAGGTGGCGGCGACGACTGAGGAGGAAGAGGGAACCCTAGCTTCGGGGAGGCACGGACGCCCACACATATAAAGAGGGGACCTCGACGTTGGTGCCCTCACGGCGTTCGCACACTCTCTCTGCTTCCTGACGGAAAGCACGCGCGGGGAGGGAACGATGTCAGAAGAGAGAAGAAAGGGCGGGCTGGGCTGCCGCATGCACGAGAGGAGAGGATGGGCCTCGGGAGGGAGAAGGGGCCCATCTGGCGCGTGATAGCGAAGGAGGGAAAAACCTGCTGGTGTGTCTTCATTTTTTTTAAACAAACAGAGAAGGAATAAAACCCTAGGCAAATCTGAAGAAGCTAAAAATAAAGCAAACATATTCCTGGCCATAAGGACTTATGACCTAATAGAATAAAATGACAAAGGAATTTTTAGAGCAACTAAATATTTGCAAAACAGAATTTGATCCTCTGTTTTGTGTATATTTGCGCCTCTTAACAAAGTATTCAAACCAGCAACTTTGTAACTGCACAACCACCACAAAATATACCCAAAACATGGACATTTTTAAAACAAGGAAGGGACAAGTAAATTCTGGGCTTGAGATAAAATAGAGGGGGTGAAGATGGTTTTGAAACCTAGCATATGCTATCACATGCATCACCCTACACAAGCTATGCATCACATGCACAACAACACAAGGCACCACATGGAATCACAAGAACTCAATGCAACACAAGGACACATGGCATGATATGTCACAATATGGTATGCATGCATGCAAGGAAGAAATAAAAATAAGGGACACAGGAAATCATACATGCAAAAGGACCTCTCACATAACAATGTCAAGTTGGTCCCACATGGAAGGTTACAAAAGGGAAAGCTTTACACTTGGGGCACTACAAATACTCCCACACTACAAAGAAGATCTCGTCCTCGAGATCTAAGACCAAAAGAAATCGGGAAATTCGGAACGGAGGTGGTCCTCGCGTTACCAAGTCGCCTCTTTGTTGGAATGGTGTGACCACTTCACTTTGAGAAATTTGACAGACTTGTTACGAGTCTTGCGCTCAGTCGCCTCGAGAACCACAACTGGATGCTCACGATAAGAAAGGTCAGGCTGAAGGTCGATGTCTTGAAGATGAACAGTGCGCTCGGGGTCTTGAAGCACCTCCGAAGCTGAGAAACATGGAACACATCATGGACATTTGCAAAGGTTGAAGGAAGCTCGAGCTGGTATGCAAGGTCGCCTCTCTTGCCAACCACTCTGAATGGACCAACGAAACGAGGCGCAAGCTTGCCTTTGATGCCAAAGCGCTGCATACCCTTCATAGGCGACACCTTGAGATAGACAAAGTCATCAAGCTCATAAGACATGTCACGGTGCTTACTATCATAATAGCTCTTCTGACGGGACTGAGCTGCTCTGAGGTTGTCGCGAATGATCCAACACATCTCCTCAGCTTCTTCTATCAAATCATTCCCAAGGACCTGACGCTCGCTGGTCTCGGACCAGTTGAGCAGGGTACGACACTTCCTGCCATAGAGAATTTCAAACGGAGCCTTGCCAGAACTAGCTTGATAACTGTTGTTATACGAGAACTCCGCAAAAGGCAGACAATCTTCCCACTTCATGCCAAAAGAGATAACACAGGCTCTCAGCATATCCTCAAGAACTTGATTCACTCTCTCCACTTGACCACTAGTCTGAGGATGGAACGCTGTGCCGAAGCGGATCTTCGTGCCCATAGCAGATTGAAAGGAGTCCCAAAACTTGGAAGTGAAGATACTTCCGCGATCTGAAGAGATCATCGTAGGCACGCCGTGCAAAGAGATAATCCTGGAGGTGTACAACTCTGCCAGCTGAGCTGCTGAAATGGACTCCTTGACTGGAAGAAAATGAGCCACTTTACTCAACTTGTCGATGACGACGAAGATGGAATCATTACCCTTCTTGGACTTCAGAAACCCGGTGACGAAATCCATCTCAATGTGATCGAACTTCCACTCGGGAATCAGCAAAGGCTGCAAAAGGCCTGCTGGACGTTGATGTTCTGCTTTCACCCTTCGACATACATCACATTCATTTATGAACTAAGCAATCTCACGCTTCATACGAGTCTACCAGAAGGTCTACTTCAAGTCATGGTACATTTTGGAGCTTCCAGGATGAATAGAGAGCAGAGAGTTATGAGCTTCCTCCATGATTACCTTCCTGAGATCACCTTTCAGGACGAGAAGGCGATCCTCGAAGAACAACGTGTCTCTAGCATCAACAGTGAAGCACTTATACTTGGGGAGACTCTTTCCCACGCCAATCTTGACCTTCTTCACCATAGCGTCAAGAAGCTGTGCTGCTCGGACCTGATCTTCCAAGGTAGGAGATATGTGAAGGTTTGCAAGAAATCCCTGAGGTACTAGCTGAAGGTTGAGCTTCCTGAAAGACTCACAAAGACTAGGCTGGAGAGGTTGCAGAATCAGACTATTGCAATATGCCTTCCTGCTCAAAGCATCCGCCACGACATTAGCTTTGTCTGGCGTGTACTCAACACTTGGATTAAAATCCTGGAGCATTTCCACCCAACGTGTTTGCCGAAGATTCAAGTTAGGCTGAGTGAAGATGTACTTGAGACTCTTGTGATCGCTGAAAACTTCAACCTTACGTTCCAACAAGAGGTGTCTCCAACTCATCAAAGCGTGTACCACAGCTGCTAGCTCAAGATCATGCATAGGATAGTTCTTCTCCGCTGGCTTCAACTGCCTGGAGGTATAAGCAACCACCTTCTTATCTTGCATCAGGACTGCACCAAGACCCTGGAGAGAAGCGTCACAGAAGACCTCATACGGCTTGGAATCATCCGGAGGGACCAAGACTAGAGTGGAGGTAAGCTTCTCTTTGAGTGTATCGAAGTCCAGTTGACACTCTGGAGACCAAGCATACTTAACACCCTTCTGAAGAAGACTTGAGAGCGGCTTGGCGATCTTGGAGAAGTTCTCAAAGAACCTTTTGCAATATCCAGCAAGCCCGAGAAAGCTTCAAAGCTGCTTCACATTCTGCGGAGGCTCCCATTCAACAATGGCCCGAACCTTGGACGGATCAACTTTAATGCCCTCGGTAGAGATAATGTGCCCAAGATACACCACTTCTTTCAGCCAGAACTCGCACTTGGAAAACTTGGCATACAGCTTGTACTCTCTCAGCTTATCAAGCACCAACCTGAGATGTTCTTCATGTTCTTCCTCAGTTTCAGAAAAAACTAGAATGTCGTCGAGATAGAGCAATACAAAGTCATTCTTGAACAGAGAGAATATATAGTTCATCAATCGACAGAATGTCGGAGGAGCATTTGCCAGACCAAAAGACATGACCGTATACTCATACGAGCCAAAACTACTCCTGAAGGCAGTCTTCGGAATGTCTTCCTCGCGAATGCAAATTTGATGATAGCCCATCCCGAGATCAAGCTTGGAGAAGACCTTAGCACCTTTCAACTGTTCGAACAACTCAGTTATGTTCGGAAGTGGATATTTGTTCCTGATTGTCTTCTTATTCAATGGGCGGTAATCGACACACAGCCGGTCCGTGCCATCCTTCTTCTTGACAAACAGAACACCACAGCCCCACGAAGACGAGCTCGGTCTGATCAAACGCAAACACTCATGCTCATCGAGTTGCCTCTTAAGTTCTTCAATTCTTCTGGACACAGCTTGTACGGCCGTTTGCACACTCGCTCTGTGCCTGGCTCTAGCTCAATCACAAACTCAACTTGTGACATCCTCGACTTTTGCTACAGTAATTATTGTAATTAAGCGACACTGATCCCGCGCTAATGATGCCACGTCATCGCAAGTGATATCAATGATCTCGTGTTGGTTGAGACCGAATCAAATTCGAAGCTTTAAAATAAAGTCAGACGAGAAAAGATTTTGTGTTGTTGAAATAAAAACGTCGGGGAGTTATCAAAAATTCCCTAACGGATTATAATATCGAATCGGGCACTTTTAGAATTATTGATAATCCCAATATATTTGAAAGTGGAGCTTTAAATCAAATAAATAAAAAAGGATAGTAATTGAAAATAAATATATAAAAGAAAGAATTAAAAGTATATATAGTAAATTATAAAAGAAAGTAAATAAAAATAGACTAATAAAAGGAATTAGAATTAATTATATATATATATATATATATATATATATATATAAAGGAAAGACCCCCACCCCCTGGCCTAACTGGGCCTAGTGGCCCAGCCGGCCATGCCTCCAACCGCCGCGCTGGGAACCCTAGCGCCCCCCCTGGCGAGGGAGCCCCTCCTGCCTCGCTCCCTCCCTCCTCCCTTGCGCCGCCGCCAGGGGATTCTTCCCCTCATGGGGGGCCCCACCCCCACCGACAAAGCCCCCTCCCCACGATTCTCCCTCCTCCCGATCCAACCACCCGAGCCCCTCTCCCCCACGAGCACCTCTCCTCCCGTCGCCCCCCTCAGATCCATCCCCTCCCTGGCCGGCGAGCTCTCCTGCCTCCTCCCGCCGGCGAGCTCCCCCACCAGCCCTCCTCTCCACCTCGCCCGACTCCCCAACCCCTCTCGGCCCCAACCCCCGCCCCCGTTGGCCTTCCTCCCGCTCGGTCCAGGAGGGACCGGGCAGGGAGACATCTCCACCTCGCCGGATCCGGCCGGCTCCCCCTCGCCGGCGCGGCCTCACCGTCACCGGCACCACCGTCACCACCGCGCCTCCACGCCGGAGCTCCTCCGCCTACCTCGCCGGACTGCAGCACCGCGTCGGCCATCGCTCTCCCTCGAGCCCGCTTTGCACCTCTACGGGCTTGGTGAGAACAACCCCTCTTCTCCTCTCTGCCCTCCGGATCCGTTCTGACGAACGCCGCCGCATTCCGACGCCTATAGGTTCATGCAGGTAGAGGTGGAGGTTGTCTCCTCCCTCTTTCTGTTGAGATGAGGAGGTTCTGTGAGAGGTTGCTTGTTAGCAGAAAGAGTTAGAGAGAAAAACAAAAAAAATGGTATATGTATAAAGCATGTACGTATGTATGTATTAATATGTATGAATGCATGTACGTAAGAAAATACATTAAGTATGATGCGATGTATGTATTGCGTATATAGGTATTTGCAGGAATATGATATTTGCATGTTTATATCTATGTATAAAATCGAGTATTTGGCCTAAGGTCACCTACCGGTGGGGCCAACGCACCCGCTGTCTATGACAGGGAGGCCCCACGCGATAGTTAAAATAAAAATAAAAATAATGTTAATGTTTTTATTAAATAAATAAATAGATATATTAGTTAAATTAATTAATTAGCAGAATGAGAGAATGACACGTGGGTCCCCCACTAAATTAATCTGATTAATTAATATTTAATCTTAATTAAAACTTGTGCCTATGACGTCCGGGACCCGCTGGTCAGTTGACCAGTCAACTGCTGATGTCAGCATGACATCGCGATGATGTCATAATAGGATTTTATTAAATCATTGAAATCTGTTTTTAATTCCTAATTATTAAATAAAACTTTAAAAATTAATATTAAATAATCCGTAAGTCAGATCAAAAAATTTTCAACATGAAAGTTGATCAGCAAAACGAGACGAACCCGGATACACGGTCCATTCGTCTGTCACGCGTCCCTAGCATAGCAAACTTGGAACCTTTCCATCGTTTCCAGTATAACCGGTAGTAGCCCGAGACCCGGAAAAATATCGTCAGATATTCTTCCGACCCGTCTATGACGGATGTTGTTGCGTTAGCTCATGTCTAGCCTGCATCTTACCATGTCATGCTTTGTGTTGCATCGGTGCTATTATTTATTGTTTCTTCCCCCTCTTCTTAGCGGTAGACCCCGAGACTGACACTGCTTCCGGGTACATCTATGACCCTGCCGATCAGTCCTTTGCCGCAGAGCAGCAAGGCAAGCAAACTCCCCTTGATCATTCCTATATCGCCTATGTCTTTCTTCCTACTGCTTGCATTAGTATTTTGCTACTGTTGTAGTTAGCTCCCATATCTGATGCATAGCCTATTTTTGATGAACTGCTACTTTCAGTCCTGTACCTTTAATATGCCTAGTATAGGTGGAGCAGTCATCCCCTTTGACCCCGTAGTTCAGTTGCCCCGCTTGTTTTTCAAATCTCGATCTCTGATCGACGAGCCAGACCCGACACAACACATACACCCCCTTAGTTGTACGAGCTACAGAGATACTATCGGCTACCGAGGGTGACACCTCGCTAAGTACTCCTGATGATATCTCTGTAGTATAGCTAGTCGGTCGTGGTTATCGAGGGTGATTCCTCTTTCACCATTCCCGGAGACGCCTATGTCGTGCAACCCCTCAAGTGTGGGACCCGGAGGGTGATTCCTCTAAGCCCACCTTGATGGGTACATCGTTCGGAATCCAACGAGGGTGATACCTCGGATTCCCCCGATGTTACAACCACACAGTTACTAGACCAGGTTACTGGGATCTTTGGTGATTAGTTGTAAGACGGGTGGATTCCCATGAGACTGTGTTGATGGCCTAATTAAAATGCTAATGGATTTGGGTATTTGATCTGGGTTGGTCGGTGACCTTTTCGCACTAACCGGCTACGCGGGAAGAATTATGGGTACTCGGCGTCGCGGTATCAGCCGAAGCTTTTCAGATGCCAGCATTGTAGCGGCGCGTGCCCGAGTGGTCCCGAGATGCATCGCTCTTGTGATTAAGGGATGCTAGGACTGACGTTGGCCGCCCACGCCACGTGCAGGAGCTTGAAGGGGAACTGGGCCCATGAACCCTTTTTGCTTAGGAGTTAGACCGACGGGCTGGCCTCTCTGATTAGTCTTAGGTGGGGCTGCGACGTGTCGATATTCCGAGGCCGGGCAGGACCCAGAAAAGTATGTCCGACCAGAGTGTTATCGAGCGTGACGGGACATGTGGTGCACCCCTGCAGGGATGAAAATTAACTATTCGGATAGCCGTGTCCACGGTTACAGGACGACTTGGAGTTGTGCCCCGATCTTTTACAACTACAATTGTTACTTAACTGGATTTAGTTTGCCTCGGGATTGCTTCCTCGCAGGGAGTCGAGGGAGGATCTTTAGGCGTGACCTCACTTTAATATTGCTGCAACAATATGACTATTAATGTTTTACCTCTGTTCTACTCTCGTCTATTGCTGCAAGACCCTGAAGATGCTAGTCTTTGATAGGACTAGGCCCTCTCTCTATTCTTGCATTGCTGTAGTCAGTCCACATATAACCCCCCTTCTTTGATACTGATGCATAATTAGAATAGTTCTGGTGTAAGACTTGCGAGTACTTTGGATGAGTACTCACCGCTGCTTTGCTCCCCCTTGTCCCCTCGATCCGTTGCTGCGACCAGATGATGGAGCCCAGGAAATGGAGGTCCCCGCCACCGACGACTGTTACCCCGACGGTGCCTACTACTACGTGGAGGCCGCTGATGATCAGGAGTAGTTAGGAGGTTCCCAGGCAGGAGGCCTCGCCTCGTTCGATCGTTGTATCTTTTGTGCTAGCCTTCTCTAAGGCACCCCATGTTTTATGTCTGTACTCAGATATTTGTTGCTTCCGCTGACTCGTGTGTTTATCGAGCTTTCGTATTCTAGCCCTCGAGGCCCCTGGCTTGTAATATGAAGTTGATGTTATTTTATTTGTGTCTAGATTTGTGTTGTGATATCTTCCCATGAGTCCTTGGGTTTGATCGTACGCATTTGCGTGTATGGTTAGCGTACGATTAAATCGAGGGCGTCACAAGTTGGTATCAGAGCCGACTGCCTGTAGGTAGCCCCCTTTCCAACTCCTTGGCCAAAGTTGAGTCTAGTGTTTGAAAAACTTTACTAACACTGATGTTGTGGCTTACGGGCCCACATCTCAATTGGGTGGTATTAGTATCTTTTACTCCTTTCCTATACTCTGAGCTCTACTCTCTCTTCTCTTTCGGGTCAAAGATTTTACTAACTCTAACATTAGGTTCTCGAATCACATCGACCCGGAGCGCTGGACTATCTACTCTTTCTCCTGAATGTATATTACACACACTGTCATTTGACATCTTTCAATCTTATTTTCAGATGCGTCCCGCAAGACAGCACGTGCGCCTGACACAGGCCACTGAGACGACTGGGTTCCCGGCCATTTTGGTCGATCTCCTGACCAGGCTGGGATATCGCTGGTACCCCGAGTACACTGTGTTCGAGGATTTCCGTGAGTACAACCAGTACCAGTCCCAGGCTGAGGTTCGCATCTTCGACCAGAGGGGCGGCGAGACCCTCGAGCGCCACGTGTTCTGTGGTATTGGAGTGTCGGTCGAGATGGCCGTCCATGATGCGGCCTACATCGCCATCACCCGTCTCCGTGGAGCGTACCCTCACTTGGAGGAGAGCCCTTTCAGATACATCCCGCATGCTCCTGCTGGGGATGAGACTGGGTCTGATCTCACTGCCTATCCTTCTGACGTTCGGGAGCGCAGCGACCGTTCCTACGTCGCTGTCTGCGCCCCCTACGTGACGCGTCGCTACGATGCGCGGGTTCTGGTGCAGTACACTGAGGCAATGGATCATGCTTTCCGAGCTCTGACTGTGGAGCTGTATGCTACGCGCGCTCGTCTTTACGACGCGTTGACAGAGCTGCAGCCATCACACTGCCCGAGGGTTCCCCCTATGCACATCCGCGAGCCGAGCAGGACAGAGCTACCATCAGCTCTCGAGTGGACTGATGTTGGGGGTAGAACCCCTGCACTTGGACCTCAGCTGCTCGACTGGATGTGGTACCCTCACCAGAGTCACAACGGGACACAGGGTCCTGTCCCTACCTTCTATCACCGCCAGCTACCAGGATTCGATCGTCCTGTCCGACGTTGATGTAGCCTTATCGCTATATCTCGTTGTGGTACTCTTCCACCGCGTGCCTGCGCGCCGCCTAGTGAGTCCAGGGTATCGTCTAATGCGTCCGGGCTATCGTCAAATTTTGAATTTGTAATCGTTAGTCTGTAATCGAACTTATGTATGGGTCTGTATGTCGAACTCAACTACTATGGAGTATCTATCGCATTTCCCTTTCATTATGCTTAATTACTTCATGAATGCGTGCGATGCTTTTCAATTACTTTAAGCTAAACTACCCCTGCTAAATATTTAACAGGATGGTTAGACCAGCTGGCCGCCCGCGTGCCCCTGCCAACGATGCACCAGCCCCGCCTCCTGAGTATATGGCGAGGATGATCCAACAGTTTGAGATGAACCGCCAGTTTATGCAAGGGCTCATGGATCAGTTCCAAAGGCCGAACATGAACCAACCGCAAGGCGTGACACTGCAAGACTTCTGCCGTCTCAACCCTGCGATCTATCGCAGCTCAACTCAGCCTCTTGATGCTGATGACTAGCTCCGTGACATTTCTTATGAGCTGGAGTCTGCCAATGTGCCCCTGGCGAGCTATGTCAACTTTGCCGCCTACTTTCTGAAGGGTCCCGCTGCTCAATGGTGGGACAGCCACAGGCGCTCTCAGCCCGATGGAACTATCATCACTTGGGCAGAGTTCAAGGCTGCTTTCCGTGCTCGATACATTCCCCAGGGAATCATGGACCGGAAGAAGCGTGAGTTCCGCAACTTGGTCCAGGGCAACAAGACTGTGGATGCTTATCAGCGGGAATTTCTGGAATTATCTCGCTATGCTGAAGAAGACATTGCGACTGATGCACGCAGGCAGGAGAAGTTCCGTGAAGGCCTCTACCCTGATATCAAGCTGACACTCCTCGTTCAGGACTATGCTGATTTCGCCACCCTGGTGAACAAGGCTATTCAGGTTGAGACTGGTCTGCAGGAATACAAAGATAGCAGCAAGCGCAACTGTGACATGGGCTCATCTTCGGGCTCATCTGCACAGAAGCGGAAGATCTGGATTCCCAACAACATGTACCATGCACCTGCTCCTACTCCGAGGCCGTCCTATGCTGCACCTCGCCTACCTCCTCCACCACCTAGGCAGCCGAGGCTTCCAGCTCCACCGCCTCGAGTTCCTCCTTCCCGTCCTGAGGACGGGCTGTGCTTCAAGTGTGGCCGTCCAGGTCACCGTGCTAGAGACTGCAGGCAGAATTCGAATCAGCTGACACTTCCCGCAACTGGTAGTGGCAACAACCAGAACCGCAGTTTCAACGCTAAGCCTGCTTATGTTCGTGGTCAGGCCAACAACATTGATATGGGTCAAGCTCAAGACCAGCCTGCTACCATGATGGGTACACTTCTCGTTAACTCAGTACCTGCTTCTGTATTGTTTGATACAGGAGCATCGCATTCTTTTATGTCGGAAATTTTTGCATACATGCATGACATTAGGAGCGAAGAGATGAATATCCCGATAGTGGTAAACACCCCTGGGGGCGAATGCCGAACCTCTGTGGTTTGCCCCCATGTTCCAGTTGAAATTGAAGGATTAGAATTCCTTGCCAACCCCATCCTACTAAAGTCATCCAACATTGATCTCATATTGGGGATGGACTGGTTGAAAGCTCATACGGCATCGATCGTTTGTGCCACCAAGACCGTCCACCTCCTACACCCTCCAGATGAAGTAATAAGCTACCATGCTCATCTCGTCCGTAATGCCGAGGCACGTCTGTATACTTTGAATGCATTAAATGCGTCGCCTCTTGAAGGGATTGAAAACATACCAGTGGTCCGGGAATTTCAAGATGTCTTTCCAGAAGAACTTTCGGGGATTCCCCCTGCTCGAGCTGTCGAGTTTGTCATTGACTTGGTACCCGGTACCACTCCTATTGCCAAGCGTCCTTATAAAATGCCACCACATGAACTCCTTGAACTTAAGCAAGAAATTGACAACTTGCTCCGTCTGGGTTTCATCCGTCCGAGTTCCTCTGTTTGGGGAGCACCTTCTCTCTTTGTTAAGAAGAAGGATGGGACAAATCGATTGGTCCAAGACTATCGTCCTATCAACCAGGCCACTATTCAGAACAAATATCCTCTCCCTCGGATAAATTCTAAGCTCGACTTGAGATTGGGATACCACCAGATCCATGTTCACAAGGAGGATATTCCAAAGACCGCCTTTGTTACTCGATATGGATCATACGAGTACACCGTCATGTCCTTCGGCTTAACCAATGCACCGGCAACATTCTCTCGACTGATGAATTATATATTCATGGACTACCTCGACAAATTTGTCGTGGTATATCTGGATGATATTCTGGTGTTTTCGAAGAACAAAGAAGAGCATGCTGAACATCTTCGTCTTGTACTGGATAAGCTTCGGGAGCATAAACTCTATGCGAAGTATTCCAAATGTGAGTTCTGGCTAGACGAAGTGACTTACCTTGGTCATGTGATTTCCAAGGATGGTATTGCGGTCAACCACGAACGAATTCAAGCTATTCTTGACTGGACTCCCCCAAAGAATGTCAAGCAAGTCAGAAGTTTTCTCAGACTCGCCAGCTATTGCCGTCGATTCGTCGAGAACTTCTCCAAGATTGCGAAGCCCTTAACCAACCTGCTTCACAAGGGTGTTAAGTATGAATGGACTGATAAATGTCAGGAAAGTTTCCAGGCGCTCAAGGACAAACTGACTTCCGCTCCAGTACTTGCTCCTCCAGATACGAAAAGGGATTTCGTCATATACTGTGATGCTTCTCGTCAAGGAATAGGTTGTGTCCTAATGCAGGATCGCGAGGTGATCACTTATGCTTCACGTCAACTACGTGCTCATGAAGAGAACTACCCAGTTCATGATCTCGAGCTTGCCGCAGTCATTCATGCATTGAAGGAGTGGCGACAATACCTTGTTGGTAATCGCTGTGAAATCAACACCGACCATCAAAGTCTGAAGTACTTGTTCACTCAACCGGAGCTGAACCTGCGTCAACAAAGATGGATGGAGCGTATAGCAGATTTTGATTGTAGTATATCATATACCCCTGGCAAGGCTAACGTAATGGCTGATGCCTTAGGTCGCAAGTCATACTGCAACCACCTCCAAGTTCATCAGGTTCACGATCGTCTGCAAGAGGAATTCCGTAAGCTGAACCTCCATATTGTTCCTCAGGGTTACCTTGTTCCCCCTCCTGAAGAGTGTCAAAAGATGAACTTTCGTGTTGTTAATCAGGGTTCCCTCAGTAACCTAGTGGTTGAACCAGATCTTGTGAGCTCCATAAAGAATCTGCAAGACTTTGACAATGATGTCGACAGGATTAAGAGCTATATTGCAAAGGGTAAGCCCTCCTTTTTCACTGTTGATGAAGGTGGCGCCTTGTATTTCAAGGGTCGCCTATTCGTCCCAAATAAGAAGGAAAATCTCAGGATTACTGGGAAGGTGATGGAAGAAGCTCATGACACACCACTGTCTATTCACCCGGGTAGTACCAAGATGTACCAAGACATCCGGCAAAGATTCTGGTGGCCCAATATGAAACAAGACATTGCATGCTATGTGGCAGAATGTGATATATGCCGGCGTATCAAAGCAGAACACCAAAAGCCTGCTGGAATCTGCAACCTATCTCTATTCCCGAGTGGAAATGGGACCATGTTGAAATGGACTTCATCACTGGTTTTCCTAGATCTCAGAAAGGTAATGATGCTATTCTTGTCGTCATTGATCGACTGTCCAAAGTTGCACATTTCCTGGCCGTCAAAGAAACGATTAATGCTAGTCAGCTGGCAGATCTTTATATGTCAAGAGTTGTATCACTTCACAGTATTCCGTTGGTAATCAGTTCGGACCGTGGCAGCTTGTTTACTTCAAAATTCTGGGAAAGTTTTCAGAAGGCTATGGGGACTCATCTGTCCTTCAGCACTGCATTTCATCCTCAATCCCAGGGACAAGTTGAACGAGTCAACCAAATTCTCAAGGACATGCTTCGAGCTTGTGTCATTTCTTTTGGTAATAAATGGGAGGAATCTCTCCCGTATGCCGAGTTCTCTTAGAACAATAGCTATCAAGCTAGTCTGAAGATGGCCCCTTTCGAAGTATTGTATGGGCGAAGGTGTCGAACTCCTCTGAATTGGTCAGAAACTGGGGAACGATCAGTCTTCGGTCCGGATATTATTCAACATGCCGAAGATCAAGTCCGCATTATTCATGAGAATCTGAAGGCTGCTCAGTCTCGTCAGAAGAGTCAGTATGACCGTCATCATCAAGATATGGTCTATCAACCTGGCGAAAAGGCTTATCTTCGTGTCACACCAATGAGAGGTGCACACCGTTTCGGAATCAAGGGCAAGTTAGCTCCTCGTTATATTGGTCCTTTCACTGTTCTCGAAAGGCGTGGAAGAGTGGCTTATCAATTGGAACTGTCAGCGAACCTTTCTCCGGTTCACGATGTCTTCCATGTTTCTCAGCTCCGTCGCTGCTTCAAGGACCCTATTCGAGCAGTGGATCACGATATGCTTGAGCTACAACAAGACCTCTCTTATAAAGAGCATCCGGTCCGCATTCTCGACCAAGCGGAATGTAAGACTCGTCGCAAGGTCACCAAGTTCCTTAAGGTGCAGTGGTCAAATCACTCTGAAGATGAATTTCGTGATGAATACCCCGGGCTCTTTCCCTCTACCTCTTAATTCTCGGGACGAGAATTCTTGTTAGTAGGGGAGAATTGTGACATCCTCGACTTTTGCTACAGTAATGATTGTAATTAAGCGACACTGATCCCGCGCTAATGATGCCACGTCATCGCAAGTGATATCAATGATCTCGTGTTGGTTGAGACCGAATCAAATTCGAAGCTTTAAAATAAAGTCAGACGAGAAAAGATTTTATGTTGTTGAAATAAACACGTCGGGGAGTTATCAAAAATTCCCTAACGGATTATAATATCGAATCGGGCACTTTTAGAATTATTGATAATCCCAATATATTTGAAAGTGGAGCTTTAAATCAAATAAATAAAAAAAGGATAGTAAATGAAAATAAATATATAAAAGAAAGAATTAAAACTATATATAGTAAATTATAAAAGAAAGTAAATAAAAATAGAATAATAAAAGGAATTAGAATTAATAATATATATATATATATATATATATATATAAAAGAAAGACCCCCACCCCCTGGCCTAACTCGGCCTAGTGGCCCAGCCGGCCAAGCCTCCACCTGCCGCGCTAGGAACCCTAGCGCCCCCGTGGCGAGGGAGCCCCTCCTGCCTCGCTCCCTCCCTCCTCCCTTGCGCCGCCGCCAGGGGCTTCTTCCCCTCGTGGGGGGCCCCACCCCACCGACAGAGCCCCCTCCCCCACGATTCTCCCTCCTCCCGATCCAGCCACCCGAGCCCCTCTCCCCCACGAGCACCTCTCCTCCCATCGCCCCCCTCAGATCCATCCCCTCCCTGGCCGGCGAGCTCTCCTGCCTCCTCCCGCCGGCGAGCTCCCCCACCAGCCCTCCTCTCCACCTCGCCCGACTCCCCAACCCCTCTCGGCCCCAACCCCCGCCCCCGTCGGCCTTCCTCCCGCTCGGTCCAGGAGGGACCGGGCAGGGAGACATTTCCACCTCGCCGGATCCGGCCGGCTCCCCCTCGTCGGCGCGACCTCACCGTCACCGGCACCACCGTCACCACCGCGCCTCCACGCTGGAGCTCCTCCGCCTACCTCGCCGGACTGCAGCACCGCGTCGGCCATCGCTCTCCCTCGAGCCCGCTTTGCAGCTCTACGGGCTCGGTGAGAACAACCCCTCTTCTCCTCTCCGCCCTCCGGATCCGTTCTGACGAACGCCGCCGCATTCCGACGCCTATAGGTTCATGCAGGTAGAGGTGGAGGTTGTCTCCTCCCTCTTTCTGTTGAGATGAGGAGGTTCTCTGAGAGGTTGCTTGTTAGCAGAAAGAGTTAGAGAGAAAAACAAAAAAAATGGTATATGTATAAAGCATGTACGTATGTATGTATTAATATGTATGAATGCATGTACGTAAGAAAATACATTAAGTATGATGCGATGTATGTATTGCGTATATAGGTATTTGCAAGAATATGATATTTGCATGTTTATATCTATGTATAAAATCGAGTATTTGGCCTAAGGTCACCTACCGGTGGGGCCAACGCACCCCCTGTCTATGACAGGGAGGCCCCACGCGATAGTTAAAATAAAAATAAAAAAAATGTTAATGTTTTTATTAAATAAATAAATAGATATATTAGTTAAATTAATTAATTAGCAGAATGAGAGAATGACACGTGGGTCCCCCACTAAATTAATCTGATTAATTAATATTTAATCTTAATTAAAACTTGTGCCTATGACGTCCGGGACCCGCTGGTCAGTTGACCAGTCAACTGCTGATGTCAGCATGACATCGCGATGATGTCATAATAGGATTTTATTAAATCATTTAAATCTGTTTTTAATTCCTAATTATTAAATAAAACTTTAAAAATTAATATTAAATAATCCGTAAGTCAGATCAAAAAATTTTCAACATGAAAGTTGATCAGCAAAACGAGACGAACCCGGATACACGGTCCATTCGTCTGTCACGCGTCCCTAGCATAGCAAACTTGGAACCTTTCCATCGTTTCCAGTATAACCGGTAGTAGCCCGAGACCCGGAAAAATATCGTCAGATATTCTTCCGACCCGTCTATGACGGATGTTGTTGCGTTAGCTCATGTCTAGCCTGCATCTTACCATGTCATGCTTTGTGTTGCATCGGTGCTATTATTTATTGTTTCTTCCCCCTCTTCTTAGCGGTAGACCCCGAGACTGACACTGCTGCCGGGTACATCTACGACCCTGCCGATCAGTCCTTTGCCGCAGAGCAGCAAGGCAAGCAAACTCCCCTTGATCATTCCTATATCGCCTATGTCTTTCTTCCTACTGCTTGCATTAGTATTTTGCTACTGTTGTAGTTAGCTCCCATATCTGATGCATAGCCTATTTTTGATGAACTGCTATTTTCAGTCCTGTACCTTTAATATGCCTAGTATAGGTGGAGCAGTCATCCCCTCTGACCCCGTAGTTCAGTTGCCCCGCTTGTTTTTCAAATCTCGATCTCTGATCGACGAGCCAGACCCGACACAACACATACACCCCCTTAGTTGTACGAGCTACAGAGATACTATCGGCTACCGAGGGTGACACCTCGCTAAGTACTCCTGATGATATCTCTGTAGTATAGCTAGTCGGTCGTGGTTATCGAGGGTGATTCCTCTTTCACCATTCCCGGAGACGCCTATGTCGTGCAACCCCTCAAGTGTGGGACCCGGAGGGTGATTCCTCTAAGCCCACCTTGATGGGTACATCGTTCGGAATCCAACGAGGGTGATACCTCGGATTCCCCCGATGTTACAACCACACAGTTACTAGACCAGGTTACTGGGATCTTTGGTGATTAGTTGTAAGACAGGTGGATTCCCATGAGACTGTGTTGATGGCCTAATTAAAATGCTAATGGATATGGGTATTTGATCTGGGTTGGTCGGTGACCTTTTCGCACTAACCGGCTACGCGGGAAGAATTATGGGTACTCGGCGTCGCGGTATCAGCCGAAGCTTTTCAGATGCCAGCATTGTAGCGGCGCGCGCCCGAGTGGTCCCGAGATGCATCGCTCTTGTGATTAAGGGATGCTAGGACTGACGTTGGCCGCCCACGCCACGTGCAGGAGCGTGAAGGGGAACTGGGCCCATGAACCCTTTTTGCTTAGGAGTTAGACCGACGGGCTGGCCTCTCTGATTAGTCTTAGGTGGGGCTGCGACGTGTCGATATTCCGAGGCCGGGCAGGACCCAGAAAAGTATGTCCGACCAGAGTGTTATCGAGCGTGACAGGACATGTGGTGCACCCCTGCACGGATGAAAATTAACTATTCGGATAGCCATGTCCACGGTTACAGGACGACTTGGAGTTGTGACCCGATCTTTTACAACTACAATTGTTACTTAACTGGATTTAGTTTGCCTCGGGATTGCTTCCTCGCAGGGAGTCGAGGGAGGATCTTTAGGCGTGACCTCACTTTAATATTGCTGCAACAATATGACTATTAATGTTTTACCTCTATTCTACTCTCGTCTATTGCTGCAAGACCGTGAAGATGCTAGTCTCCGATAGGACTAGGCCCTCTCTCTATTCTTGCATTGCTGCAGTCAGTCCACATATAACCCCCCCTTATTTGATACTGATGCATAATTAGAATAGTTCTGGTGTAAGACTTGTGAGTACTTTGGATGAGTACTCACCACTGCTTTGCTCCCCCTTGTCCCCTCGATCCGTTGCTGCGACCAGATGATGGAGCCCAGGAGATGGAGGTCCCCGCCACCGACGACTGCTACCCCGACGGTGCCTACTACTACGTGGAGGCCGCTGATGATCAGGAGTAGTTAGGAGGTTCCCAGGCAGGAGGCCTCGCCTCGTTCGATCGTTGTATCTTTTGTGCTAGCCTTCTCTAAGGACCCCATGTTTTATGTCTGTACTCAGATATTTGTTGCTTCCGCTGACTCGTGTGTTTATCGAGCTTTCGTATTCTAGCCCTCGAGGCCCCTGGCTTGTAATATGAAGCTGATGTTATTTTATTTGTGTCTAGAGTTGTGTTGTGATATCTTCCCGTGAGTCCTTGGGTTTGATCGTACGCATTTGCGTGTATGGTTAGCGTACGATTAAATTGAGGGCATCACACAACTTCACGGTGCGGAGGCATGCCTGTCAGCTCTTCAGGAAACACATCTTCATATTCGCAGACCACTGGGACTTGCGAAATAGGATTGATCTCACCCTTTTCACTCAAGGAGAACAGACGGATTGTATCATCGCGCGCCGCGAATATAATCACGTCTTCCGAAGAGTGGGTAAGCTTCACTTCTTTCTCTTCACAATCAATTGACGCCTTGTTCATGGCCAGCCAGTCCATACCAAGAATCAAGTCAATGTCGGAATTGCCCAAGACAATAGGAGATGCCATAAAAGCATAAGCGCCTATCTTGACAGAAACATCCGGAACCAGACAATTGGAATTCATCAATCTCCGAGGAGAAACTATTGACATAGGCTTAACCAAATCTTGACAAACAAACTCATGCTTTGCAAAGAATGGATGGGACATGAAGCAATGTGATGCACCAGAATCAAATAACACTTAATATCATTGACGAGGAGGTTACCCATGATCACATCAGAGGAGTTGTCTGCTTGAGCTGCGATCACCATGTTGACTCGAGCTGATCTGGGGTTGAACTTGACAAGAGCGTTACTTGGAGGTTTGCCTGGAGGAGGAGGCGGTAGTCGGAGCTGAGAAGTACACTTGTTGGCATAGTGACCCTTCTGCCCACACTTGTGACAAGTGACATCTGCTGGCTGCCGGTACTGAGTCTGAGGAGGCCCTTGCTTCTGATGCTGGTATCTTTGTTGGAAGACAGGGTTGGGTGGGTGGGAAGAACCATGACCACCTGAGTGCTTAAGCTGCTGCGAGTGCCGAGGAGGAGGAGACACCCATAACTTCTGTTGCTTCTGAACCACCTGAGTCGAGGAAGAGCTGGAATCTCTGAAGCGCTTCTTAGAATTCTCCACCGTGAGCAAGGCTGCCTCTGCTCTGAGAGCTAGGTTATAGAACTTGTCGAACTCCTCAGGATCGTGCAAGGCAAGAGCTAACTACAAATCTTCTTTCAAGCCACCCCTGAACTGATAAATCTTGCTCTTCTGATCCGGGATATCCTGCAGCGCGTAATGGGCCGGCTCGTGGAACTCAACGTTGTACTTGTACACGGAATTGCCACCCTGCTTAAAACGCGTGAACTTCTCACACATCTCCTCCACAAAACTGGAAGGGATGTAGTGGGACCTGAAGTCACGACAGAACTCATCCCAAGACATCACCCTGGCGCCTCTGGAGTCCTTCAACTGCTGCCACCATATAGAAGCCTGCCCCTTCAACTGAAACATTGCAAACTTGACATAATCCTCCGGACGCACATTGCTACACTCGAAATGTTTGTTCATATCACGGATCCAATCTTCTGCATCAAATGGCTGGTCGCATGAAGTGAACGTCTTTGGCTGGTTTGACAGGAACTGACTCAGACTCGCAAACTGATTTCCACCATGTTGAAAATTGCCTTGCTGTTGGTTGGCTCTCTCTTGCAGCAACTGTAGCAGCAGATGAGTGTTTGCATTAGTAGCAGCCATCACCGCTTGCCAGGCCTCTGCAGGAGGAGGCGGCGGCGGCAGAGGGTTCTCCGGAGGAGGAGGTGGAGGCGGCATATCCTCACGCCCTGGGTTCTGACGAGTCGGTGGAGCCATCCTGAAGACGGATAACATATTAGCCCACAGAATAAATTGAAGATATTGCTGAATCAAAAGACAGGAATATCTAAACAGGAATAAGCAATTGCACTCGAACAAAATAGTAAGAATGCTTCCTCAAAGTGACGGACGAAAAAATTCCGATTAAGACCACTGCAAACGAGTATGAGCTAGAACTGCTCGGAACAAACATATGATCAAGATTTCCCCAACCTCAATCCTGCATCTGTAGGAAGATAGTCCTATAAGATACTACTTGATATCCCACCTATGAATTCCCGAAATAACTGGTCATGCAATCTGGTACACGGATACAAGGAGTATATCACACAACTCCTAAACTAACCCGTCACCTGTATCACATCCGTCAACACACAACTAGCATCTCGGACCTTCATCTACAACAGACCCTCGTGATCACAACGATACTAAGTATGGCAGTACCCCCGAACAATCTTCACCAGTACTGGGGACATCGGGGTTATCTCGCCACTACCAGTATTGAAGCAATTACGAACATCCTTCGTTCTTAGATACTCAGAAATCTGAATGATGGCGATGTGCGCAAGAATCCCCTGGAGCTCAACTCCCCGGAAGAAACTCAAAGCAGACAGGAGGCACCAAGACAGGACTCCGTCACATCGAAATCATATAGATTTCACAAATACCCGCGTGATCCTAAAATAAAATTTTGAGCGAGAAGAGGACCAAGATGCGGTCCTTTCCGATCTGGGGATCGAGGCCCCGAATTGGAAAGGAGCGCATCTAAGCGTCTCGCAAACAGGTAACACATCACATACATAATAATAAAAGATAGACAATCATGGGTTCAATTGCCTTCTCATAAATATATCAGAGTACATCACGCATACAACGAAAGTAGTTCCGCTACGGACTACAAAACAAGAGAAAAGGCTATGCTACCCTGCTTGCTGGCCCACGATCACGACCACGCCTCAATCTTCTAGATAGTTCATGTACAGGCGGTCGGACTCCTCGTCGTACTGCCACACCAGCTGCGTGCCATAGGGATCACCTGTCTCCGGGGTACCTGAACCTGTTGGTGTTGTGAAGGAATCTGTGAGCCACGGGGACTCGGCAATCTAAGACCTCAACTCGTGATCTCGTCGGATTCCTTAGAGGAAAACCTCAACTCTGGGGAGAACCAAAGCTTCACTTGGATTCCTATATGCAAGATATATCGCTAAGGTAAGGCAAGGCTAGCAGGACCTCCTGACGTGTCGACGACCCTCATAAGAGCCACGTATCTCAGTCTTAGGACACGCCGGATGAGCACATTGTACAATGGCCTGATAGACATCTCCCGAGTTGCCCCGGGTTGGCCCCGCACACGACTCTAGTTTGGACCAACACTCATGAGGAGCACTGGCCCGGGTTGTTGATTAAATTCCTCGGGTAGGCCATTCCCTATGCAGATTATTATTAAGTGATGAGCAAATTAACACCAATGTTGGGTCTTGCCGGACAAGCCTTAACACTACGCGATTTATCGAGGGGGTCCCCATAACAACCCTGAACGTGTTAGGAGCGATCAATATGGAATCAAACACCGATAGCCGGTAACTAGGGCGGCAATAACGGAACAAAGCACCAGACAAAAGGCTAGGCCTTCCGTTATTTACCCAGTATATAGGTGCATTAATTCAATAACAGAATTTAAGATAATGATATCAAGCTCATGTTATCACATGAGTCAAACACCTGCATCTAGCAACGCTAACATTAGTAGCTGAGCAAAGCCTACTTAGCCATTCAAGTTTACTAGGAAGGCATCAGTGTTTGGGTTCATGGCATATCAAGAGGCAAATATTTCAGTGGTAGGCAGCGAGCATATGACAAAGGAAACGTAATCTAGCATAGCAAGTCTAGAGATGGAACCAAGGTCATATCATCTTGCCTGTGATATCCTCAGCTTGGAATGATTCTTGATCGTCCTGCACGTACTCTCCTGACTTCACGTATTCGTTCTCGGATCACGGTGCTACCCAACATAAGAATAACATCCAATGAACAACAGCACCTCAAGATGCAACAATCACATGATGCATGAGATGAATATGAGCATGCATCACTATTTCTATCACTAGCGCAAGCTTAAGGAGTTAAAACATGTTCATGGACAGAACTGCATGCTAATATATTTTGACATGCATGAGAATGACATGATCAGATGCTTCTCAAGAAAACGATGCAAAACCATATAAAGAACATTACAATCGGAGCTACGGATCAACGGGAATCAACGAAACAAGATATGAAGCCCTACGTGTCAAAATCATCACCACACACTCAAATGGCACAAATCTGGTATTCCCAGGTTGCCAAGACATTAAAAAAACCATCATGGATGGGGTGGAGCAAATAAGAACACCACAACATCAACTATGCACTCACAAACACCAAAATGACAAAACTACACAATCTGCCATAAACTGCATCATAACACTTTGTGAGCTACATGCAAAGCACCTACAGCCACCCAACTATGACAAATAATATAATTGGCTGCAGCTAGCCAAGAATACTACAAGCACAAGCAAGAATCACACAAAAAGGAATTAAGCACCGAAAGTTACAAGGCTGCAAACTTGCCCAAAACCATCAGGTTCAGGGACTTAGTGAAAATTCCAGATTCTCACTTTCTGTCTATGCTCTGAAGCATTTTGACAGCAGCCAAAACAATACCTACAGGGCTCCAAATGACATGAAATTTTACGGGGATATAGACAAACATATCAAGTCAAACGTTCTAGTTGAAAGCTAAGGCTAGATCACAACACAATGACCAGCACAACCTCATCTACAGGAGAAGAAAATATACATAGATTCTCAGACTTAGTGAAAATCTCAGATTTTCACTAATCTGGAATTTCAGTCACATGCCTACTTTGGATGGGCACTACTTGCACACATGGATTCCAAATCATGGATTGAAACCAACATGTGGTAGAGGGGGTCACCCTCTACTACCACAACCAAGATCATGGAACCAAGTTCTAAACATAGAAGAAAAAGAAAATATGTCATCTCCAGAAAATGTTCCAATGGAAGAAATGATTTCACCAATAGATTCCTGGGATCTTTCTACCCCAAATTCATATGAAATATGTATGCACTTGCTTGGAACAAATGAGCTCAAACTAGGAAAGGAAATCCACATGGAATCATATATATAGTGAATAGTGAAACATCACATGTGCTATTCACTATATCAAACCTACATAGGATGAACACATGATCACAATATCTATGGGGTACATGAGACGTAGTCCTCATGACTATGTGCATTGGCACATCACCACACCATCACATGAGACTAGCACAACAAAGATAAACACCTACATAACTAAAAGAGATGGCACCACTCACATATCTCACGTAAATACTTCTACACAAAAAATGATATCTTGACCATGTGCTCCCCAAGTCATATCTTGTCATGACATGGGTGAGACACACATATGGTCACACACATACCCACATACACACACACCACATGATATGTGGAGAGGGAGGGAACCCTTCACACACACACACACAAACTTGCACAAGGCCACCACCATGAGGATGACTAGCACCCACATGCTCTAGCCTAGCAAGGCACACAAGTAAAAATCACAAGTAAAACACACACTTGCATGCAACACTCCCCTACACATGCACATGAATCCACAAGCACAACCTCAAGTTATGTGACTTGGTGCAAAAGAAACAGGAACCACAAACTGATGATAGCAACAAAAATAATGCCTCCACTCTACCTAGTGCACACAGTACATATACATGCCCAGGAACAACACATGGAAGAAACACACAGCCTAAAATAAAATGGGGGGGGGGAAGAGATTTCGAACCCTGCACCCCTCTATTAAACAACAACACCACTACCACTCTGCTAAGGATCAGTCTTTGACAGAACAGGGATACATAGCAAGAAACCCTGCTCTGCTGCGCAAGGCACTGTCGAAATATATGCAAAAAAGGGGGGAGTGCATCGACTAGGGATCGAACCCTGCACCTCAGGTATACCACACGCAGACACACACCACTGCGCTACTACATAGGAGCTTGACAAAGGGCGAAGCACAACCGAGGTAAACAAACAGGCCGTCCTGCTCTGCCTACAGAGGCTGCCAGCGACAGGGAGGTCGCCGGGCAGGACTGCTGCTGCTGCTGCGCCACGACAAGGGATCTACGCTATGCCGGCTGCGTTGCAAGGAGTACATACAACCTGAGCCATGACACAACTATCAGGAGCATCCATCTACCGCATCATAAGAACTGCGTCTACCCAGCTACTGCACCACGAACACCTACCTACTGCCGATCTACTACAAACAACGAAGCTCGACGTGCACTACAGCGGATCCGAGCCGAGGGAAGAAGGAAGGGGTGATGCTCCTCACCTTGGGGAAGGAAGTAGGGGAACCGATCGGAGGAGAGGGCGATGGAGAGGAAGAAGATTCGACGCCGAACGAGTCCCTGATGCAGAACCGAAGGAGCACCGAGTCCGCGGCAACGGCGTGCTCCTCGTCGACGGTGAGGAAGCCCCTCGACCTCACCGAGGACAAAAATGGGGCGCGGGCACCACCCCATGCCCCTGGACATGGCCGCCGGCGCTGCTCGACGGTGACGGCGGGGTAGACGACGGCGGGGCTGCTCTCTCTCTCTCTGCTCCTAATCTACAGAGAGCTTACCAGGAAGAGGGAAGAGAGATGGGGAAAGGAGAGAGGTGGCGGCGGCGGCTGAGGAGGAAGAGGGAACCCTAGCTTCGGGGAGGCACGGACGCCCACGCATATAAAGAGGGGACATCGACGTTGGTGCCCTCACGGCGTTCGCGCACTCTCTCTGCTTCCTGACGGAAAGCACGCGCGGGGAGGGAACGGCGTCAGAAGAGAGAAGAAAGGGCGGGTTGGGCTGCCGCACGCACGAGAGGAGAGGATGGACTTCGGGAGGGAGAAGGGGCCCATCTGGCGCCTGATAGCGAAGGAGGGAAAAACCTGCTGGTGTTTCTTCATTTTTTTAAACAAACAGAGAAGGAATAAAACCCTAGGCAAATCTGAAGAAGCTAAAAATAAAGCAAACATATTCCTGGCCATAAGGACTTATGACCTAATAGAATAAAATGACAAAGGAATTTTTAGAGCAACTAAATATTTGCAAAACAGAATTTGATCATCTGTTTTGTGTATATTTGCACCTCTCAACAAAGTATCCAAACCAGCAACTTCGTAACTACACAACCACCACAAAATATACCCAAAACATGGACATTTTTAAAACAAGGAAGGGACAAGTAAATTCTGGGCTTGAGATAAGAGAGAGGGGGTGAAGATGGTTTTGAAACCTAGCATATGCTATCACATGCATCACCCTACACAAGCTATGCATCACATGCACAACAACACAAGGCACCACATGGAATCACAAGAACTCAATGCAACACAAGGACACATGACATGATATGTCACAATATGGTATGCATGCATGCGAGGAAGAAAAAAAAAGTAAGGGACACATGAAATCATACATGCAAAAGGACCTCTCACATAACAATGTCAAGTTGGTCCCACATGGAAGGTTACAAAAGGGAAAGCTTTACACTTGGGGCACTACACAATAGCAACAAAATGACACGATCACATGCTACATTTATAGTTTGGGTCTTGTCCATCACATCATTCTCCCAATGATGTGATCCAGTCATCAAGTGACAACAATTGCATATGGTCAAAAAACCTTAACCATCCTTGATCAACTGGCTAGTCAACTAGAGGCTTACTAGGGACATTGTTCTATCTATATATCCACACATGCATCTATGTCTTTCATTCAATACAATTATAGAATGGATAATAAACAATTATCTTGAAACAGGAAATATAATAATAACTATTTTATCATTGCCTCTAGGGCATATTTCCAACACTAGCATCATTTCCAACCTTGCTCCCCGTCGGTCATGTTGTTTTGAAAGGGGCATCTCCACAAGAAGACCAAGCACGAACACGAGGTCGTCGCCCCCGCAACCTTCCATTATGACGACCGATGAGGAGGAGCTGCTGGTGTAGGCCATCATGGAGGACTCCGAGCGGGAGTACAAGCGCCGCCATGTGAAGGAATGTGAGGAGCTGCAGGAGATGATGGAGTTGTCGACCGCCGAAGACGTCTATGGGTTGGAGCTAGACGTGAAGCAGGAGGTGAATGAGAAGGCCACGGAGGAGCGTGCATGGGCGCCGTGGTCACCACCATCACCATCACCCTATTCTGGACGCCCCCACCCTAAATCGACCTGACCAGCGACACGAGGACAATGGCACGTGAAGACGCCGACGGCATCGACGACGTGCGGGGCAACCGAACTACCTTATTTACGTTTTCTTTAATTTTTACTTAAGTACTATACATGGACCGTGACTATGATGGACTGTTTTCTTATATATTTATGTTTTAACCTATTTTGCAATGCCTTTTTTGAATGTTTTTATGTTCAACATGGACAATGTTTGTGATGCCGCCGTGCGTTGGTTACGCCGATCCACTGTTGGGGAACGTCGCATGGGAAACAAAAAATTTCCTACGCACACCAAGATCAATCTATGGAGACTAACATCTACGAGAGGCGGAGTGCATCTACATACCCTTGTAGATCGCTAAGAGGAAGCGTATATAAAAAGGTTGATGTAGTCGAACATCTTCGTGATCCAAATCGCAATCCCTCCCGCGATCCCATTACGATCCGTCCCGATCTAGTACCGAACGGACGACACCTCCGCGTCCAACACACGTACATCTCGATGACGTTCTCCGCCTCCTTGGTCAAACAAGAGACGACGGAGAGGTAGATGATTTCTCCGGCAGCACGACGGCGTGACGGTGGTGGTGGTGTAGCTGTCCCGGCAGGCCTACGCCTAGCGCTACCAAAACCGCGAACGGAGGAGAAAACGATCTAGGGAGAGAGTGGGGCGCCAAGTTCTTCATGTGTCCTCTTGGGGCGCGCCCTCCTCTCTACATATAGGTCGAGAGGCATGGGGAACAACCCCTCCAAGCCTTAGGGAGCAGCAAAGGGGAGAGGAGGTGGAATTCTAGTCCCCTTCCTTCCCTTCAATACAAAGGTGGACTTTCCACCTTTCCCAACTGCATGGGCCTTGAGGGACTTGTGCGCTTGGTCAAATAAGACCACGACGTCTCCCCTCACCCCATGCACACATTTCGGACATGGTGGAACCCTTGGTGGACTTCCAAACTCCTCCGGAAGTTTTCAGAACCTTCTAGAAGCTTCCTAGTACAATACCAGAAAACCACGAAACTTTCCCGGTAGCCAAAATATGACTTCCCATATGTAAATCTTTACCTCCAGACCATTCCAGAGCTCCTCATGAAGTCTGCGATCTCATCCAGGACTCTGAACAACTTTCGATTACTACCACACATAACTCATTAATACCAAATCATTACCAAACCTTAAGTGTGCAGACCCTGCGGGTTCAAGAACTATGCAGACATGACCGAGACACTCTCCGACCAATATCCAATAGTGGGACCTAGATGTCCATATTGGCTCCTACATATTCTACGAAGATATTTATCGGTCGAACCACGATGTCAAGGATTCAAAAAATCCATATACTATTCCCTTTGTCTATTCGTATGTTACTTGCCCGAGATTCGATCGCCGGTATCTATATACCTAGTTCAATCTCGTTACCGGCAAGTCTTTTTACTCGTTCCGTAATACAAGATATCATGACTAACTCCTTAGTCACATTTCTTGAAATCTTCTTCTAATGTTGTATTACCGAGTGGGCCCTAGAGATACCTCACGGAGTGACAAATCCCAGTCTCGATTCACGCGAACCCAACAGACATCCTCGAAGATACCTGTAGAGCACCTTTATACTCACCCAGTTACGTTGTGATGTTTGATACACACAAGGCATTCCTTTGGTGTCCAGGAGTTGCATGATCTCATGGTCATAGGAATAGATACTTAACATGCAGAAAACATTAGCAATAAACTGAGACAATCACATGCTACATTCATAGTTTGGGTCTTGTCCATCATATCATTCTCCTGATGATGTGATCCCGTTATCAAATGACAACTCTTGTCTATGGTCAGGAAACCTTGACCATCTTTGATCAACGAGCTAGTCCATTAGAGGCTCACTAGGGACAATGTGTTGTCTATGTATCCACACATGTATTTGAGTTTCCAATCAATACAATTCTAGCATGGATGATAAACGATTATCATGAACAAGGAAATGTAATAATAACAAATTTATTATTGCCTCTAGGGCATATTTTCAACAGTTTCCCACTTGCACTAGAGTCAATAATCTAGTTCACATCACTATGTGATTGTAATGAATCTAACACCCATACAGTTCTCGGGTTTGATCATGTCTTGCTTGTGAGAGAGGTTTTTAGTCATCGGGTGTGAAACATTCAGATCCGTGTACACTTTTACAAATCTCCATGTCATACTGTAGATGCTTCTACCATGCTTCACTTGGGACAATTCCAAATGATTGCTCCACTATATGAATCCGGTTTACTACTCAGAGTTATTGGGGTTAGTGTCAAAGCTTGCATCAATGTAACCCTTTAGGAAGAACTCTGTTATCACCTCCATAATCAATTTTTGTTCCTTAATCCACTATTTACTAAGGATAACTTTGATAGCTATTCAGTGATTCAATCCTGGATCACTCTTTGTACCCATTGACAGACTCATGGCAAGGCACACATTAGGTGCCGTATACAACATGTCATACTATAGAGCCTATGGCTAAGGCATAGGGGACGACCTTTGTCCTTTCTCTTTCTTCTGCCGTGGTCGGGTTTGAGTCTTACTCAAATTCACACCTTACAATATAGTCAAGAACTCCTTCTTTGACTGATCCATTTCGAACTCCTTCAGAATCTTGTCAAGGTATGTATACATTCAAAGTTATATCAAGCGTCTTGATCTATCTCTATAGATCTTGATGCTCAATGTTCAAGTAGCTCAATCCAGGTTTTCCTTTGAAAAGCTCCTTTCAAACAACCCTTTATGCTTTCCAGAAATTCAACATTATTTTTGGTCAACAATATGTCAACCACATATACTTATAAGAAATTCTATAGTGCTCCCAATCACTTTCTTGGAAATACAAATTTCATCTAAACCTTGTATAAACCCAAAAACTTTGGTCATCTTATCAAAGCGTATGTTTCAACTCCGAGATGCTTGCTCGAGTCCATAGCAGGATTGCTGGAGCCTGCATACTTGTCAGCATCCTTAGGATCGACAAAACGTTCTGGTTGTATCACATATAACATTTCCTCGAGGAAACCGTCGAGGAAACAATGTTTTGACATCCATATGCAAGATTTCATAATTGAAAAATGCGGCAACTGCTAACATAATTCCAACAGACTTTAACATCGCTACGGGTGAGAAAGTCTCATAGTAGTCAACTCCTTGAACTTGCCGGAAACCTCTTTGCAACAAGTCGAGCTTTCTAAATGGTGACATTCACATCCATTGGCTATCTTCCTTTTAAAGATCCACTTCTATTTAATAGCCTTACGACCATCAAGTAGTTCTTACAAAGTCTACACTTTGTTTTCATACACGGATCCTATCTCAGATTTCATGGCCTTCAACCATTTGTCGGAATCCGGGCCCACCATTGCTTCTCCATAGCTCGTAGGTTCATTGTTGTCCAACAACATGACCTCCAAGACATGATTACCGTACCACTCTGGATTAGTACGTGTCCTTGTCGACCTACGAGGTTTGGTAGTAACTTGGTTCGAAGCTTCATGATCACCATCATCAGCTTCCACTTCAACTGGTGTAGGCGCCACAAGAACAATTTCCTGCGCCCTTCTACTCTGTGGTTGAAGTGATGGTTCAATAACGTCATCAAGTTCAACCATTCTCCCACTCAATTCTTTCAAGAGAAACTCTTTCTCGAGAAAGGACCCATTTCTGGAAAGAAACTCTTTGCTTTCAGATCTGAGATAGGAGGTATACCCAACTGTTTTGGGCATCCTATGAAGATGCATTTATCCGCTTTGGGTTTGAGCTTATCAGGATGAAGCCTTTTGACATAGGCATCATAGACCCAAACTTTAAGAAACGACAACTTGGTTTCTCTAAACCATAGTTCATACGGTGTGATCTCAAGGGACTTTGATGGTGCCCAATTTAAAGTGAATGTGGTTGTCTCTAATGCATAACCCGAAAGGATAGTGGCAAATCGGTAAGAGACATCATAGAACGCACCATATCCAATAGGGCACGCCTACGACGTACGGACACACCATCACACTTTGGTCTTCGAGGTGGCGTGAGTTGTGAAACATTTTTCACATAGTCTTAAATGTATTCCAAACTCATAACTCAGATATTCTTCTCTATGATAACATCATAGAAACTTTATCTTCTTGTTACGATGACTCTCAACTTCACTCTCTAACTGCTTGAACTTTTAAAACATTTCAGACTTGTATTTCATTAAGTAAATATCCTCATATCTACACAAATCACCAGTGAAAGTTAGAAAACAACGATATCCACTGCGCTACAATATTTATTGGACTGCATACATCAAAATGTATTATTTCCAATAAGTCACTTGGCCGTTCCGTCTTACTGACAAACGAGGCTTTCAGTCATCTTGCCCATGAGGCATGGTACGTATGTCTAAAGCGATTAAAAAATCGAGTGAGTCCAAAGATCCAAAATCATGGAGTTTCTTCATGTGCTTCACACCAATAGGCATGGTTCACATGTCTCAAATGATTCAAAATCAAGTGAATCAAAAGAACCACCAACATGGAGTTTCTTCATGCGTTTTACACCAATATGACTTTAGCGGTAGTGCCACAAGTATGTGGTACTATCATTATTAACTTTACATCTTTTGGCATCAATATTATGAACATGTGTATCACTACGATCGAGATTCAATAAACCATTCACATTGGTGCATAACCATTGAAGGTATTATTCATGTAAACGGAATAACTTTTACTCTCCGACTTAAATGAATAATCGTATTGCGATAAGAACGATCTAATGATGTACATGCTCAACACAAACACCAAATAACATTTATTTAGGTTCAACACTAATCCCGATGGTAGAGGGAGCATGCGATGTTGATCACATCAACCTTGGAATCAATTCCAACAAACATCGTCACCTCGCCCTTAGCTACTGTCCGTTTAATCCGTAGCTTTTATTTCGAGTTACTAACATTTAGTAACTGAACCGGTATCTAATACCCAGGTGCTACTAGGAGTACTGGTAAGGTACACATCAATAACACGTATATCAAATATACTTCTGTCGACGTTGCCAGCCTTCCTATCTACCAAGTATCTAGGATAGAAGCACTTAGTCTCGGGTTTGGGTTCAACCTTGGGTTTCTTCTCTTAGAGCAGCAACTGGTTTGCCATTCATTAAGTATCCCTTCTTTCCCTCGCCCTTCTCAAAACTAATGGTTTTACTAACCATCAACACTTGGTGCTCCTACTTGATTTCTACTTTCGTGGTGTCAAAACATCACGAATAACTCAGGGATCATCGTGTTCATCCCTGATGTGCCATAGTTCATGACGAAGCTCCAATAGCTTGGTGGTAGTGACTTTGGAGAACCATCACTATCTCATGTAGAACATTAACTCCCACTTGATTCAAGCGATTGAAGTACCCACACAATTTGAGCACATGCTCACCAATTGAGTTATTCTCATTCATCTTGTAGGAAAAGAACTTGTCGGAGGTCTCATACCTCTCAATGCGGGCACGAGCCTGAAATCCCAATTTCATCTCTTGGAACATCTCACATGTTCCGCGATGTTTCAAAAATGTTTTGGAGCCACAATTCCAAGTCGTGAAGCATGATGCACTGAACTACAATGTAGTCATCAAAACGTGTGTGTCAGATGTTTGCAAAATCCACAACCGACGGTTGGGGGTAGCACACCGAGCGGTGCATTAAAGACATAAGCCTTCTATGCAGCAATGAGGACAATCCTCAGTTCACGGAGGTCCACATAATTTCTACTATCATCTTACAACATAGTTTCTCTAGGAACATATTAAAAATAGGGAGCTACATCGCGAGCTAGTGATCTACAACATACGTTTGCAAAGACATTTTGACTATGTTCATGATAATGAGTTCAATTAATCATATTACTTAAGAACTCCCACTCAACTCAACATTCCTCAGGTTGTTCGAGTGATACATGATCCAAATTCACCAATCCAAGTCCGATCATCACGTGAGATGAGTTGGCTTCAATGGTGAACATCTCCATGTTGATCATATCTACTACATGACTCATGTTCGACCTTTCGGTCTCTTGTGTTCCGAGGCCATGTCTGTACATGCTAGGATCATCAAATTTAACCTGAGTGCTCCACGTGTGCAAAACTATCTTACACCCGTTGTATGTGAACGTAGATTCTATCACACCCGATCATCATGTGGTGTCTCGAAACAATGAACTTTCACAACGGTGCACACTTGGGGAGAACCCAATTTTATCTTGAAATTTTAGTGAGGGATCACCTTATAATGCTACCATCGTCCTAAGCAAAACAAGGTGCATAAAAAGGATTAACATCACAAACATGGCCTTGATCTTGTGCTTCTTGATCTCCATCCCCAAAGCACCAGCATGATCTCCATCTTCACCGGCACAACACCATGATATCCATCATCATGATCTCCATCATCATGCTGCCATTGAGGTTGTCACGCCAACTATGCTTGTACTACTATTGCTACCTCTTAGTGATAAAGTAAAGCATCACCAAACGCAAAAAAAATTAAAGACAACCCTATGGCTCCTGCCAGATGACGTAGCATCGACATGCAAAGTCGATATTTAACTATTACAACATTCTCATCTCATACATCAAATATATCACACTGTGTCATTGGCCATATCACATCACATGCATACCCTGCAAAAACAAGTTAGACGTCCTCTAATTTGTTGTTGCATGTTTTACGTGGCTGCTACGGGTATCAAGCAAGAACGATTCTTACCTACGCAAAACCACAACGGAGATACACAAGTTGCTATTTAACCTTCTCCAAGGACCACCTATGTCAAATTTGATTCAACTAAAGTTTGAGAAACAGACACCCGCCAACCATCTTTGTGCAACAAGTTGCATGTTAGGTGATGGAACCGGTCTCTCGTAAGAGTACGAATAATGTTGGTCCGGGCCGCTTCATCCAACTATACCGCCGAATCAAGAAAAGACTAAGGAGGGAAGAAATCTGAATATCAACACCCTCAAACTCCTTTGTGCTCTACTCGATATCATCTACGCATAGATCTAACTCATGATGCCACTGTTGGGGAACGTCGCATGGGAAAGAAAAAATTTCCTACGCACTCCATGATCAATCTGTGGCGACTAACATCTATGAGAGGAGGGGTGCATCTAAATAACCTTGTAGATCGCTAAGCGGAAGCGTATATAACGCGGTTGATGTAGTCGAACGTCTTCGCGATCCAAATCACAATCCATCCCGCGATCCCATCACGATCCGTCCCGATCTAGTGCCGAACGGACGGCACCTCCGCGTCGAGCACACGTACAACTCGATGACGTTCTCCGCCTCCTTGATCCAGCAAGCGTGGATGGATAGGTAGATGAGTTATATGGCAGCGCGACGGCGTATCAGTGGTGGTGTAGCTATCCCGAAGGGCTACGCCTAGCGCTATCGAAACTGCGAACGGAGGAGACAACGTTCTAGGGAGAGATAGGGGCGCCAAGGGCTTCGTGTGTCCTCTTGGGGTGCTCCCTCCACTATATATATAGGTGGAGGGGTGTGGGGAACAGCCCCTTCAAGCCCTAGGGCGCAGCCAAGGGGAGAGGAGGTGGAATCCTAGTCCCCTTCCTTCCATTCCATACAAAGGTGGACTTTCCACCTTTCCCAACTGCATGAGGCTTGAGGGACTCGTGCGCTCGGCCCAATAAGGCCACGACGTCTCCCCTCACCCCATGCACAAACTTGGGACGTGGTGGAACCCTTGGTAGACTTCCGGACTCCTCCGGAAGTTTCCAGAACCTTCTAGAAGCTTCTGGGTACAATATTAGAAAAACCTAAAACTTTTTCGGTAGCCAAAATATGACTTCCCATATATAAATCTTTACCTCCGGACCATTCTGGAGCTCCTCGTGACGTCCAGGACCTCATCTGGGACTCCGAACAACTTTTGATTACTACCATACATAACTCATTAATACCAAATCGTCACCAAACCTTAAGTGTGCAGACCCTGCGGGTTCGAGAACTATGTAGACATGACCGAGACACTCTCCGGCCAATAACCAATAGCGGGACCTGGATTTCCATATTGGCTCCTACATATTCTACAAAGATATTTATCGGTCGAACCATGATGTCAAGGATTCAATCAATCACATATACTATTCCCTTTGTCTATCGGTATGTTACTTGCCTGAGATTCGATCGTCGATATCTAAATACCTTGTTCAATCTCGTTACCCGCAAGTCTCTTTAGTTGTTCTGTAATATGAGATCTCGTGACTAAATCCTTAGTCACATTGCTTGCAAGCTTCTTGTGATGTTGTATTACCGAGTGGGCCCTAGAGATACCTCTCCATCATATATACGGAGTGACAAATCCCAGTCTCGATTCACGCCAACCGAACAGACACCGTCGCACATACCTGTAGAGCACCTTTATAGTCACCCAGTTACGTTGTGACGTTTGATACACACAAGGCATTCGTCCGGTGCTCGGGAGTTGCATGATCTCATGGTCATAGAAACATATACTTGACATGCATAAAACAATAGCAATAAACTGAGACGATCACATGCTATGTTCATAGTTTGGGTCTTGTCCATCACATAATTGTCCTAATGATGTGATTCCATTATGAAATGACAACTCTTGTCTATGGTCAAAAAACCTTGACCATCTTTGATCAACGAGCTAGTCCATTAGAGGCTCACTAGGGACAGTGTGTTGTTTATGTATCCACACATGTATTTGAGTTTCCAATCAATACAGTTCTAGCATGGATAATAAACGATTATCATGAACAAGGAAATATAATAATAACCAATTAATTATTGCCTCTAGGGCATTTTTCCAACATAGACGAACAGCCAAAACCAAACATGAATGTTCATTTTACCGTGCCAAACATATAAAATCTGAACCAAACGGAGTTGGGCTTAATGTTTTTTTTGAGGTCAATGTCGCCGCTTTATTTACTCATAAAACTTCAGGATCTCATCCGAAATAACATCAAGAACGTAGTCCGGGATAATCCCCAACCAAACCTTACAAAGCTCATCACCAACACCGATTGTCGCCAAGATATTGTTGGGGAACATTGCATGGGAAACAAAAAGTTTCCTACGCACACAAAGATCTATCATGGTGATGTTCATCTACGAGAGGGAGATCGGATCCACATACCCTTGTAGATCGCTAAGCGAGAAGTGTTAATAAATGCGGTTGATGTAGTGGAACACCTTCGTGATTCAAATCACCATCGTCCCACGATCCGTCCCGATCTAGCACCAAACAAACGGCACCTCCGCGTTCAGCACACGTACAACTCGATGACGATCTCCGCCTTCTTGATCTAGCAAGAGAGACGGGGAAGTAGATGAGTTCTCCAGCAGCGTGACGGCGCGTTGGTGATGGTGATGATCTATTCCTGCAGGGCTCCGCCCGAGCTCCGCAGAAAACCGATCTAGAAGAAGAACTACGAAGTAGAGGTTTAGGGTTGCACGTGGCAAACTTGTGTCTCAAAAATCCTAAAACCTCTAGTATATATATGAGGAGAGGAGGGGCTAGCCTTGGGGCTCAAGGGAGCCCCTAGGGCATCGGCCCAGTGGAGGAGGAGGGACTCCCACTCCAATTCGGTTTGGAAGGAGGAGTCCCTTCCTTCCTTCCCACCTCGTCTTTTTTTCTTCTCTCCTTTGATTTTTTCTCTTCGCCGAATGTCACACCCTGCTTTTGCTATCGCTTGTCTCTGTTGTAAAATTCTGAGCTTGTTAAAACTTTTTCAAAACTAATGTTGTGAGTGCCATGATTGACATTGTATGCTTGTATGCTTGATCATGTGAGGTTTTAAAACCCTAAATTCCTTTGGTATTTTACTGATTTCCAAAACCTTTGATAACCAAAGTAAAACCACCTTGAATTGCACTGCATGTCCTTGATAGCAAGCAGTGCTACTACTCATATTTGGAAATCTGATTTTTACCTATCTTTATATTTCAAAACCACAAAAATAATTATTTTTGTGAGTATTTTCCTAATTAAATAACCTGTCCATTCCTAAGGTCAGAATTGGTATTCCAACATGGAAAAATATTTTCTGCTTTGGAAAAATCTGATTAAATTTAGAGATGATCAGAAGGACATATATTTTACATACATAAGATTTTAAACCCCATTTTGTATTATATTTATTGATTAAAACTATAAAAGCTATTTTTGTCTGTTTTGGCATTTTGAAATATTTCCAAAGGAAATATTCTCAATAAATTCGTAGAAAATTCCAGTGATGTCCCTAAGCCTTGTTTGGTGTCCACATAAAGTTTCACATTGATCAAAGGAGGATAAGGATCCCAAATAACCCAAAAACCCTGTCTGTCCAGAATCAAGTTAGAGCAAGTCTACATAGCAAAGTTTGTCCAATGAGGCTAAAACTTTGCAGAGTGTCTAATACCTCAAATGAGGGTTCTACACCAAAAATGGGATTTGTGGGACTTAGTTTGCCCACACTCCTTTTGGAAAGAACATATCTGGTCATATTGGAGTGATTTCAAGTTTACAAAGCTAAACTTGTCCTTTGGAGCTCAAATTTGGTGGAACTCCATGGTTCACCACCAAAACCAAACGTGTTAAGTCTCAGCACCACTGGTGGGGTGCAACCCCGTGTGCCCACTGTCGAACACCTTCTGACAGATAGGAAAAAGCCACCTTAGCCACAGCTAAACCAAACTGCTTTGCTTCAAACTCTTAGATTAAGTAGACAACACCTGTATCTAACCCCAATCAACTGGCCCTTCACTGGTTCAAAGTGGAAAGGCCAAAAACCCCAATTTAGACCTCAGTTCATGACTGACAGCACCAGTATTTCTAGCCTCCTTTGACCAGCCAAAGCTCCCACTAAAACCAAACGGCTAGCCACACCCCCCAGCAAGTGCTAGGACATGCTATACACGTCCAAAGTACTCCAGAGCGCACCAGCGTGCCGTGGCATGCCAAAACTGCGCTCTGGGCGTGCTACAGGGAGTCACCAAGGTGAGGGCGACGCCCTCGGCCAGTTCCAGCGTCCCCCGAGATGTCCAGCCTCCTCCCCGACAGCCCCTCTGCATCGGGCAAGCCTCAGGGCCCCTCCTCTCTCGCGCTAGAGCTCACGCGACGCGTGCCCGCACGCTCCAGAATCGGCCAAGCTTGCGTGGCCACGAATGCTCGCCTTCTCTCTCCCTCTCTCTTTTGCAGATGGTTCGGGCAGTCCAATACCACGTCCTGAGACCGTGGTTTCAACCCCGACCTCTCTCTGCACCCCCATGCGCGCCACGGTGAGTCATCGGGGCTCCCGAATCTGCTCATCGTCGCGGGCCTATAAATAGCCCTCCCCTCGCTCTAGCACCCCTCAGATAGCTTCGCCGCATCCACTAGCACCTCCCTAGCCACCCCAGCAAACCAGCAGAGCCCCGGTGCTCGAGATCGACCGAGGCCCCTCCGCCTCGGAGCTTCGGTCAATCTCGGGCTACACGACGGCTCCTACGCCCCTCGACCCACCAAACTGACCCCCTTGACCCCAGGAAGCTTTCCCCCAACTCGCCCGAGCTTTTCCGTGTCTCTAGCCACCCCCTCGACCACTTCCCGAAACCCCTCCGCCACGGCCTCCTCATCGCCGGCGAACCCCTGCCTCCCCGTCGTTGTTTCGACCACCAGCAGGTAGGCGACGGTCAGGCGAACTCATTCCCGTGTTCATTAGAGCTTGAGCACATCGGCAACCTCGTCGGCGTCCTCCTCCTCCTCTCTGGCTGGAGGTAGGAGACGACCCCGACAGGTGTGCCCCACCTGTCGGTGGCCCAACCTCCACCCCCGCGCTGGCCTTGGCCACTGACCGCACGGCCCCGCGTGTCAGGTTCAAACCTGACGGCGCATGCGCCTGGGCAGGCCGTCGGCTGGCCATGGGCCAGCCCAACTCTGGGCCGAGCCAGGCCAGGAGGTGGCCTATTTTTCTTTTTTATTTTAAAACCAGGATTTCTAAGATTTTTATAAAAACATTTAACTAGTGTAAAAATATAACTCTTCCACTGTTATTTTCTAAAAATGTGTAGTATTTAATGATATGCTTAGATGAATTTTCCCAGCAACTATTCTATTTTACAATATTAAAAAGGTCTAAAATGGAATAGTTTTGCTTCTGCTTGGTTGTTTTCAAAAATAATTCTTCAAGGAAAACTAAGACAAATATTTTTTAAATGATATCTTAGATTTATCAGTAATAGGGAACATTTTTAAAATGACTTTGTGGACTGTTTCTGTGTGAGCTATTTCTTATTTGTTGTTTTATCGATGATAGAAAATCCGTGTGACGAGGGAATCGGAGCGGAAGACCTCGAAGACCCCGGATACTTAGCTGACCAAGGCAAGCAGCCCTTTGACCATGACTGATCATATGTTACTTTGCATGTTATAATAGCAAGTATTCCCGTTGCATATGATCATAAGTGTCGGTACTCATTGATATGATGTTACCGAAGGCTCCTTCGGAGCACATGCATTGAGCTTGACTCTACCCTTAGGGTCATGCTAACACCATGTTGACAAGTAAAGATAGAAGTAGTATTATTCATGAGCATGATGTTGTCCTAAAGCAAGAGTTTATGAAAACCCCGTCGGGTGCCACTAATGCCTGAGGGTGATGATGAGTTAGGTGGTCACTTTTGTTGAAGTGATGCACCCGGTATTTGTGTGAGTAAGGTTTCGGAAATGGGATTAGATTTATGATGTGTCGACCGTCCCAACCTTACCAGTACGACCACGTTACCCCTTATGGGAACGGGCTATGTTAATTACTCTGGTCGGTGCTAGCAAAGAGCCACATTACTAGTGGCGGGAGTGATATGTGGCACTCTCGGGATGGGGTCGTGCCGGGTAGGACGACTATGCCATTTTTATGAGTTCCAGTGACACCGTTGGTCCCCGCATGGATGGTACTGTCCAGAGTTGGAGCTCGTAAGACGTACAACATGTGGGCTGGGTACCAATCAAGTGGACCTCTTTGTCTAGTATCGTCAGGGGAAAGGCATTGATCGTGTACTTACCTCGGGTATGTGATATACCGCGAGTCATGGATGACACGGAAGTTTGCCGGATCTCGTGGGTCCAGCGTACTACCTCTGTAGAGTGTAAACTATTCGAATAGCCGTGTCCACAGTCAAGGACAGTTGGGTAATCCTGCTTAAACTACGTCCTGATATTTCCGCGTAAACCAAGTGTGCGTGAGTTGTGTGTGGTGATAAGAAAAGTGCTGCTATGATAGCAATGCTATGACCAAGTTTGGTGACTTGGCATATAGGGTGAACTCGGATGGTTCAGCCCTCAACAGATATGTTGATATCTGTAACCTGTTCTTCAAGAGTAATTCTTTAACTTGATGCATATTCATGATCATTCCACCCCTATGAGTTATACTAGAAATGCATGATATTGTTATCCTTCACTTCCATTATTCATATCATGGGCTGTTTGCGAGTACATTCAAAGTACTCATTGGCTTGCCACTGGTTATGTTATTGACCAGACATGGAAGGACCGGAGTTTGGAGATGAGTATGTCTTCGGCGACACCCCTGCGAACTAGGACGCTTCCGAGTCAGAATGCCTGTCGGTGTAGGCTTGATGGCATGGGCACCCGCTTAGCCCCTTTGTTTTCCGCTATTAGTGTACTCGTGTGATTTGGCCTTAGGCCCTATCTTGTGAACTTGACCCTTCGGTCACGTGTAGTAATAATAATCAGTACTCGGATGTAAGACTCTTTATTCAGTATCTGTGTTCGGTGAGCATTGATCTTTGGGATCACTCAGCACGGCGATTCTCGACTAATAAGTCGGGGTCCCCACACCAAAATAGCCCTATTGGGCTCGCCTCACCAGCCCACCAAGGGCTGGTGCTGTTGGAAATATGCCCTAGAGGCAATAATAAATTAGTTATTATTATATTTCTTAGTTCATGATAATCGTTTATTATCCATGCTATAATTGTATTGATTGGAAACACAATACTTGTGTGGATACATAGACAAAACACTGTCCCTAGTAAGCCTCTAGTTGACTAGCTCGTTGATCAAAGATGGTCAAGGTTTCCTGGCCATAGGCAAGTGTTGTCACTTGATAACGGGATCACATCATTAGGAGAATCATGTGATGGACTAGACCCAAACTAATAGACGTAGCATGTTGATCGTGTCATTTTGTTGCTACTGTTTTCTGCGTGTCAAGTATTTTTTCCTATGACCATGAGATCATATAACTCACGGACACCGGAGGAATGTTTTGTGTGTATCAAACGTCGCAACGTAACTGGGTGACTATAAAGATGCTCTACAGGTATCTCCGAAGGTGTTCGTTGAGTTAGTATGGATCGAGACTGGGATTTGTCACTCCGTGTAACGGAGAGGTATCTCGGGGCCCACTCGGTAATACCACATCACACACAAGCCTTGCAAGCAATGTGACTTAGTGTAAGTTGCGGGATCTTGTATTACAGAACGAGTAAAGAGACTTGCCGGTAAACGAGATTGAAATAGGTATACGGATACTGACGATCGAATCTCGGGCAAGTAACATACCGAAGGACAAAGGGAATGACATACGGGATTATAGGAATCCTCGGCACTGAGGTTCAAACGATGAGGTCTTCGTAGAATATGTAGGATCCAATATGGGCATCCATGTCCCTCTATTGGATATTGACCGAGGAGTCTCTCGGGTCATGTCTACATAGTTCTCGAACCCGCAGGGTCTGCACACTTCAGGTTTGACGTTGTTTTATGCGTATTTGAGTTATATGGTTGGGTACCGGATGTTGTTCGGAGTCCCGAATGAGATCACGGACGTCAGGAGGGTTTCCGGAGTGGTCCGGAAACGAAGATTGATATATAGGATGACCTCATTTGATTACCGGAAGGTTTTCGGAGTTACCGGGAATGTACCGGGAATGAGGAATGGGTTCCGGGAGTTCACCGGGGGGGCACCCACCTCGGGGAAGCCCATAGGTATTGGGGGTGCCGCACCAGCCCTTAGTGGGCTGGTGGGAAGCCCAAGAGGAGCCTATGCGCATTGGGAAGAAAATCAAAGAGAAAAAGAAAAAAAGGAGGAGCTGGGAAAGGGAAGAAGGACTCCACCTTCCAAACCAAGTAGGACTCGGTTTGGGAGGGGAATCCTTCCCCCCTTGGCTTGGCCGACCCCCTTGGGGATCCTTGAGCCCCAAGGCAAGGCCCCCCCTCTCCCACCTATATATACGGAGGTTTTAGGGCTGATTTGAGACGCCTTTTCCACGGCAGCCCGACCACATACCTCCACGGTTTTTCCTCTAGATCGCGTTTCTGCGGAGCTCGGGCAGAGCCCTGCTGAGACGAGATCATCACCAACCTCCGGAGCGCCGTCACGCTGCCGGAGAACTCTTCTACCTCTCCGTCTCTCTTGCTGGATCAAGAAGGCCGAGATCATCGTCGAGCTGTACGTGTGCTGAACGCGGAGGTGCCGTCCGTTCGGCACTAGATCGTGGGACTGATCGCGGGATAGTTCGCGGGGCGGATCGAGGGACGTGAGGACGTTCCACTACATCAACCGCGTTCACTAACGCTTCTGCTGTACGGTCTACAAGGGTACGTAGATCACACATCCCCTCTCATAGATGGACATCACCATGATAGGTCTTCGTGCGCGTAGGAAATTTTTTGTTTCCCATGCGACGTTCCCAACAGTGGCATCATGAGCTAGGTTCATGCGTAGATGTCTTCTCGAGTAGAACACAAAAGTTTTTGTGGGCGGTGATGTGCTTTTTGCTGCCCTCCTTAGTCTTTTCTTGATTCCGCGGTATTGTTGGATTGAAGCGGCGTCTTTGTCTTCGAGGTGACTCGCCTCTTTAGCTTCTTCTTCAAGGTGACTCTTCTCTTCTCTTGGAGGGGGGCGTTCATTCATTGGAAAATTGTCCGGGTCTTCCACAATTGTAACAATTGCGGTCACGACTAGATGAACGCTTCTCTTCATATATTGAGTTGGAGCTTCTTTCTTTGCCTCTATTCCTATAGAACTTCTTGAATTTCTTGACCATGAGTCTTATATTTTCATTGGTAATAAGGTTTTCACTTTAGGTAGTGGGAAAATTACTTGTGGCTTTGTATGCATCGCTTGACTTGTTGTGGAGCTCTTCTTTCTCTTTGAGTGACATCTCATGAGCAACAATCCTTCCATTGACTTTTGTGGCTTGAGATCTTTATAGTTTGGCATAATTTGGATTAATGTGCACATGGTATCATATTTTCCATTGAAGGCTCTAAGGATCTTCTTAATGATGAATTTGTCGGTCATCTCTTCACTTCCTAAGCAGGCATTCTCATTTGTGATGAGAGCGAGCCTAGAGTACATCTGTGTGACCCCTTCACCATCCTACATCTTGGACTTGTCAAGTTGACTACACAACACATCCAACTTATATTCCCTAACGTATTTGGTTCCTTCATTCATATCAACCAAATTATCCCAAATTTCCTTTGCATTCCAAATATGGCTTATCTAGTTGAACTCTTTGGGAGCATAGGTAGTTGAATAGAATGTCGCATGCTTGAGAGTTGCATTGCAACATCTTTCATTCTTCTGTAGTCGCTTCATGATCAGGTCCATTTCCATCACCAAAGAATTCACCTTGCAATCCAACATGAACAAAAACCCAAATGACGGGGATATGACCAATAATATGCATTCTCATTTTATGCTTCCAACTACAAAAGTTTGTACCACCAAATTATGGACCTCTATGGTGTTAATTTCCCTCACTAGACGCCATACTCTCATATGTTGTGAAACCAATGCAATGGAGAACAAATCTCTGATTATTGGAAATATTCCCTAGATGCAATAATAAAGTGGTTATTATTATATTTCTTTGTTCATGATAACCGTTTATTGTCTATGCTATAATTGTATTGATTGGAAACTCACATACATTTGTGGCTACATAGACAACACAGTGTCCCTAGTAAGCCTCTACTGGACTAGCTCGCTGATCAAAGATGGTTAAGGTTTCCTAGCCATAGACATGAGTTTTCATTTGATAACGTGATCACATCATTAGGAGAATGATGTGATGGACAACACCCAAACCATAAGCATAGCATTTGATCGTTTCACTAAGTTTATTGCTATTGTTTTTTGCATGTCAAAGTATCTGTTCCTAAGACCATGGGATCATGCAACTCCCTGACGCTAGAGGAATGCGTTGTATTTATCAAATGTCACAACATAACTTGGAGATTATAAAGATGCTCTACAGGTATCTCCGAGGGTGTCTGTTGGGTTGGCATGGATTGAGACTGGGATTTATCACTCAGTACGACGGAGAGGTATCTCTGGTCCCCCTCGATAATACAACATCACAAGAATCTTGCAAGCAATGTGACTAAGGAGTTAGTCACGAGATCTTGTATTATCTAACGAGTAAAGAAACTTGTTGGTAACGAGATTGAACTTGGTATGAAGATACAAACGATGGAATCTCGGGCAAGGAACATATCAATGGACAAAAGGGAACTACATACAGGATTAACTGAATCCTTGACATCGTGGTTCAACCAAAATAGATCATCATAGAATATGTAGAAAACAATATGGGCATCCAAGTCCCTGTATTGGTTATTAACCATAGAGATGTCTCGGTCATGTCTGCGTAGTTCTCGAAGACGTTCGACTACATCAACCTCATTTCTTAACGCTTCTGCTTAATGATCTACACGGGTATGTAGATGCACTCCCCCTCTCATAGCTATTGATCTCCATAGATTGATCTTGGTTGTTCGTAGGAATATTTTTGTTTCCCATGAACCGTTCCCCAACAGTGGCGTCATGAGATAGGTCTATGCATAGATAACATGCATGAGTAGAACACAAAGTGTTTATGGGCATTGATGTTCACGTTGCTTACTTCCTTAGTCTTATCTTGATTCAGCGGTATTGTGGGATGAAGCGGCCTAGACCGACCTTGCTCGTCCACGTACGATAGACCGGTTCCACTGACTAACATGCAACTTGTTTGCATAAAGGTGGCTAGCGGGTTTGTGTCTCTCCCACTTTAGTTGAATAGGATTTGACAGAGGCGGTCCTTGTGGAAGGTTAAATAGAAACTTGAATATCACTCTTGTGGCTTTGCGTAGGCAAAAACGGTTCTTTCTAGTTTCGCATAGCAGCCATGTAAAACTTGCAACAACAATGTAGATGACGTCTAACTTGTTTTTGCACGGCATGCTGTGATGTGATATGGACAAAGACATGATGTGATATATGTGATGTATGAGATGATCATGTTTTGTACACATTATCACGACTTGCACGCCGATGACTACGGCAACAGACAGCAGCCATAGGGTTGTCTTTAATTTACTTGTGCCATTTTTGTTTTACTTTATCGCTATGAGTTAGCAATAGTCACAGAAGCAATAGTTGGCGCGACAACCACATGATGACACAATGATGGAGATCATGGTGTCATGCCGGTTGTGATGGAGATCATGTCTGGGCTTTGGAGATGGGGATATTTCGAACCGTGTAGTGGTTAGGACCATCTTATTACCGTCAAGGGTTATTTTGGTCGATTCCAGCCAGAGAGTTATGAATAGAAATAGCAGATCTGATTCGAGACAACAGGAAGTTCCCGTTTGCAGATCTACATTTCTCAGGTTCAGGCTATTCGCGGAGTCGATCATCACCACTTGAGGGCACAAGATGATGATGACCATATCATGTCACTTATATGACTTGAATGTGATGTTAATCCTTTTATGCATCTTATTTTTCTTAGGACGACGGTAGCATTATAAGATGATCCCTCACTAAAATTTCAAGATAAAATTGTGTTCTCCCCAAGTGTGCACCGTTTCGAAGGTTCGTCGTTTTGAAGCACCTCGTAATGATCGGGTGTGATAGACTCTACGTTCGCATACAACGAGTGTAAGCCAGTTTTGCATATGCAGAACAGTTGGGTTAAACTTGACGAGCCTAGCGTGTAGAGACATGGCCTCGGAACACAACAGACCGAAAGGTCGAAGATGAGTCATATAGTAGATATGATCAACATGGAGATGTTCACCATTGAAACCACCTCATGTCACATGATGATTGGAGTTGGGTTGGTGGATTTGGATCATGTTACACTCGGACAACCTGAGGGTTGTTGATTTGAGTGGGAGTTTTAAAGTAATATGATTAATTGAACTCATTATCATGAACATAGTCTAAGTTGTCTTTGCAAATTATGTTGTAGATCAATGGCTCGCGCAGTAGCTCCCCTGAATTTAAATGCGTTCCTAGAGAAAGCTAAGCAGAAATATAATGGAAGTAATTTGGTAGAATCGTTTCGTAATCTGACAATTATCCTCACGGCTTCGTAAAAGGCTTATGTCCTTGATGTGCTGCTTGGTGTGCCACCCCCTCAAGTGTTGCATGTGGATGTTGTGAACATCTGGCAGACACGTGTTGGTGACTACTCGATAGTTCAGTGCGCCATGTTGTACGACTTAGAATCGGGACATCAAAGGTGTTTTGAAAGTCATGGAGCATATGCGATGTTCTAGGAGTTCAATTTTGTTTTCCAAGCAAATGCCTGGATCGAGAGGTATGAGACCTCTCATAAATTCTTTCCCTGCAAGATGGAGGAGAATAGTTCTATCAATGAGCACATACACATAATGTCTGGGTATTTGATACCGGTTCGGTTGCTCATATTTGTAACTTGAAGCAGGAACCACGGAATAAACAGAGGCTAGCAAAGCACGAAGTGACGATCTATGTGGGAAATGGTTCCAAGGTTGATGTGATCGCCATCGGCACGCTCGCTCTTCGATTACCATCGGGATTAGTTATGAACCTAAATAATTGTTATTTGGTGCATGCGTTAGGTATGAACATGATATCTCGATCTTATTTAGTGTGAGACGGTTACTCACTTAAATCAGAGAATAATCGTTGTTCTTTTTATATGTGTAATATTTTTATGGTCATGAACCCAATGTGAATGGTTTATTCTTGTTGAATCTCGATAATGATGATACAAATATTTATAACATTGATGCCAAAAGATGTAGCGTTAACAATGATAGTGACACTTTCTTGTGACACTATCGCTTAGGTCATATTTGTGTAAAACGCATGAAGAAGCTCCATGATGACGGACTTCTCGAGTCGCTTGATTTTGAATCACTTGATACATGTGGACCATGCGTCATGGGCAAGATGACGAAAACCCCGTTTTCCGGTACAATGGAACGGGCAAGTGACTTGTTGAAATCATACATACTGATGTGTGCCGTCCCATGAGAGTTGAGGCGCGCGATGGATATCGTTATTTTCTTACCTTCACTGATGATTTGAGTTGATATGGATATATTCACTTGATGAAGCACAAGTCTGAAACGTTTGAAAAGTTCAAGCAATTTTAGAGTGAAATTGAGAATCATCGTAACTAGAATATTAAATTTCCATGATCTGATCATGGAGTAGAATATTTGAGTTATGAGTTTGGCATGCACTTAAGACAGTGTGGAATTGTTTCACAGCTCATGCCACCTAGAACACCACAGCGTAATGGTGTGTTCGAACGTCGTAATCATACCTTATTGAATATGGTGTATTCTATGATGTCTCTTACCGATTTGCATTAGAGACAACTGCATTCTATTTAAATAGGGCACCATCTAAGTCCTTGAGATGACATTGTATGAATTATGGTTTGGCAAGAAACCTAAGCTGTCATTTTTTAAAGTTTGGGGCTGCGACGCTTATGTCAAACGGCTTTAGCCTGATAAGGTCGAACCCAAAACGGATAAGTTCATCTTCATATGATACCCAAAGGAAACAGTTGGGTATACCTTCCATCCCATATCCAAAGGCAAAGTGTTTGTTGCTAAGAACGGGTCCTTTCTCGAGAAAGAGTTTCTCTCGAAAGAATTGAGTGAGAGAAAGATAGAACTTGAGGAGGTTTTTAACTGTCACTTCAACTAGAGAGTAGAACGACACAGGAAGATGTTTCTGTGATGCCTACACGAGTTGAAGAGGAAGCTAATGATGGTGATCATGAAGCTTCAGATCAAGTTACTACCAAACCTCGTAGGTCGATAAGGACACGTACTGCTCCTGAGTGGTACGGTAATCCTGTCTTGGAGGTCATGTTGTTGAACAACAATGAACCTACAGGCTATGGAGTGATACGCTCATTTTGCATCATGAATTACTGTTGATATATGTGTTGATCCTATCCATTATTTCTTATTATCACACAATTCTTATAATCGTTCTCTCTGAATATGCAAGGTACATCACTGAGAGAGAAATATCTGGAAACTAGAATTCTGGACCAGAAAACCGAGGAAAAGCCAGAAAATGAACTTGCTCCAAATGACCTGAAACTTTACGAGAATTTTTCTGGATTAATTGTTAATTTCTGGGTCAAAAAAATACCAGAGAGGGGCCACCAACTGGGCACAAGCCAACAGAGCGCCCCCACCCCCTAGGTCGCGCCCTGATGGCTTAGGGGCCCCAGCTGGCCCTCTCACGACCATCTTCTCCTATAGGGTGTGTTTTTTCTAGAAAAATTGTAAGTCATCTTTCTGGATGAAGCGCCGCCTTACGAGGCATAAACCTGGGCAGAGGCCCTTATGCTCTGTGGTAGAGAGATTCTGCCGGGGAAACTTTCCTCCGGGAGAGGGATATCGAAACCATCTTCGTCACCAATGCTTCCTCTTTCGTGGGAGGAAGAATCTTCATCAACATCTTCGTTAGCACCATCTCACTCTTCAACTCTAGTTCATCTCTTGTATTCAATCTTTGTCTCGAAACCTCAGATAGGTACCTCTGGGTTACTAGTTTTGTAGATTACATCTTATAGTTGATGCTTGTTGAATTACTTGATGAAAGATATTATATTCAGATACTTAATAATTATTACACCTTTGATTTTGAATATATTGATGATGAAAGTACTACCTATCTACGTACCGTGGCCAGTGCTCCGATGTTGAAGGCCTTCACCCTCGGCCATTAACTGTCGTGCCTTAATGGCCGCAGAAGAGCGAGACACGAGCGACGCGTGCCGCTCGACCGAACGCGGCTCGAACGCTGAGCAAAAATGTCAAAAGATGGCGGCGGCACCAGGGATGTGACCTTGCTGGAATCAAGTGGATGATGGTACGCTTTTGGTTTTCCGCGATGGTGACTAAATCAAGGATTTCCGAACTCGGAATTCCTCTGAACGTCTGTCAGTCAGCAAACCCTCCTAGATTACCATTGCTGTCCACAACTTCCATTTCACAGCCTCTGGCCAATGCCAGGTATTCTACTGGCCAACTCTTGCTTATCTACAGCACTAATGCGTTCCAAACCAACTATGCAACAGCCACGAAGCCCCGTCGTCTAGTTGTCTGGCTGTACTAAAGTATTACTTTAACAGCCGTGCGTGTTTACTCATTATTATTCGGTGCATTAGATCAAGTATAATAGAGCTAAGTCAGCTGGTTATAAGGAATAAATTAATATATTTTGTTTAGTTAGAGGAAAGAGAAAAGAAGAGAGAAGGTAAGCGGGCTGTTATCTAAGAGCCAGCTCTAACACGTGCTCCTAGACATTTTGTGAGTATGAAAAATAAACCATATAATAAAAAAGTAGTACATCTTTACAATGAATTATTGTATATGTTGATTATAAGATGAGCTATAGATGACATGACAATGACTTATAGCCAGCAGCTAGCTATACTATTGTACTCCCTCTGTACCACAATATTTGTTGTTGGGAAGAACTAGTTTAGTTCTCTCCAACAACAAATATTATGGAACAGAGAGAGTACCTCTCATAGGTTTCTCCAACTCCAAAGTGGTCCTGATGAGACCATATCCTTATAGTACTCCCTTGCCTTGCATGATCCGCATGCTGACCGTGTGCACATAAAGCATACGACTGGGTCCAACCTAATAAGCTATCATCAGATGATTGATAACCTGGGACATTGCCCGTGGGGGTCCTGCCTTGTTTCTGCCATTTGTTTGATCGACTTCATTGGTCTTCACTTTTTGTTCGCTGTCCACACTTCACACCGTTCACAAAACCGTTGAGGCTGGAAGAACTCTGCCATCTTTGAAGCTCACAAAGCGTCCCTCACTAGCCTGAGCAGCAGCCGTCGCTCTGAGGTACAAGCTCCAGCTTTCAACCGCAGAGCATTGCGACGCTTCCCCATTCCAGGTATGGTTCTCCCTCCCTCTTCCTGTGCTTGGTTCTTTGACATGGATACACAGCTTCCATTGCCAACAACAGGCTTCCACTTCTCCACTCGCAGTTAATCGTACTAGTCACCCTGATCTGGGTACAAGCTCGAACCTGCAACCTCGGCTAGGGGCTGATGTATGATGGCCATGTGAGGAGCATTGCGTTGCCGCTTTCCCCTTCCAGGTATGATTCTTAGTTTCTCTTCCTATGCTTTGTTGTTAGACATGGATGCATTACTTCCGTTGCCAATAGTCTACCACTTCCCCACTCGCAGTTGGCTTTACTAGCGACTCCCTCTGTTTTTATTTACTCTGCATGTTAACTTTTTCATAAGTCAAATTTTATACAGTTTATAGAAAACAGTATGAACATTTACCATAAAAAATGTATATTTCATATGAAAATATAAGCAATGATGAATTCGATGGTATTGATTTGGCATTGTAGTTGTTAATAACATTTTCTATAAACTTAATCTATGTTTACATAGTTTGACTTTAGACACAACTAATATGCAGAGTAAAATAAAACAGAGGGTGTACCTTGTGTAAGCCGTTACTTGCTTGTTTATACATGTGTAATTTGGGGTAATATCAGTTGGACCTTGGAACTATAAGTATCCAAAGTAAATAAAGGGAAATATCTTGTATTTATTTTTATGATAAATAGCAGTTGTTCTGCTGTTGCGTACAAATTCAAAGGGAAATATCCCGACCACTTATTTTGGTGGATACAATTACAACCGTGAAGTTTAATCATGTACTCCCTTCGTTCCAAAATATAAGACCTTTTAGAGATTTTACTAGGAGACTACATACAAAGCAAAATGAATGAAATTATAATTTAAAATATGTCTATATACATCCGTATGTAGTTCATAGTGCAATCTCTAAAATGTCTTATATGTAGGAACGGAGGGAGTATATAACTGTCACTACTGTTGTAGTATGAGAAACACGGACACGACTTATTTCCAACCATAATCATTAAAACCGAATAAAAATATAATTATATTCTCATATATTAACAATGTATTGTAATATCTGGCTAACATCTCAGGGAATTCGTCTAATAATGATATAAACAAGGGGTTTATTCTTCTTAAGACTCCAAGCCTACAATTTGCTTTCATATTTTAACACTAATCCAGTGTGTACTCCTGTGGTTGACTGGGGCCAACCTACTACACCACTAACTCACACTAACTTTCTTGAGAAGTCCAATCTTAGAGTTTTGCCGCTCCTTATTGCTTCATCAATTGTTGTCTCTTCCAAACCTTAAAAACTTCAGCACGCATAACTTAACGGAAATCTCATGAGATCCGTTAGTATAATGAACATATCATAACCTTTAGGTACTATTATAAACTCATCATATTTTATCAATGAATAATATATATTGTATTCCAACTTATCCATGACTTATACCCCTTTATATAATCCATAGCATCATCAAAATAAACAAATTGTGCAAGCAAAAAACACAGTATGTCTAAAACAGAACAGTTTGTAATGGCCTATACTAAAACCATACTTCTCGACCTTAGAAAATTATGAAGAGTTTTTAAAACCTGGGCAATTTGTACGATAATATTGTGTAAAAAAATCAGATCGAAAATACATTCCAGTCAAATCATAGAAAATTAATACTAGACGCAAAAGTTTCTGTTTTTGCAGAGGATCAATTCTGCTATCATCCAAATCATTCCAAAAGCTTTACTTGGCACAAATACTAATTAAAACATAAAAACACAATCATTACATAGCAATAATCATGTCATCACACCAAAACAGGAAGTAAAAAATAAAAAATTAAGATAACTACTAAGTTGCCTCCCAACAAGCGTTATTGTTTTATGCCCCTAGATAGGCATAATGCATAGTCTCAAGAATCATCATCCTTCATGTACACTCCATAAGTGGACCTCATAATTGATTCATAAGGTAGTTTAAATATCTTTATATGGAAGTGTTCCATCCCTTTCTTTAATGAGAATTGAAATCTTATGTTTCCTTCCTTCATAACAAGAATAGCACAAATAGTTTGTAGAAAGGCCTGCCAAGTATTCTAGGACAAGATAAATTGCATTCAATATCAAGAACAATAAAATCCACGGGTACATAATTTCTATTATCAAGTATAAGCACATCATTTATTCTACCCAATGGTTTCTTAATGGTGGAATCCGCTAGATGCAAGTTAAGGGAACATGCATTCATATGAGTGAGACTTAGCACATCACATAGATTTTGGTATACTGGAAACGCTAGCACCAAGGTCACATAAAGCATTACATTCATAATCATTTACTATAATTTTAATATATAATAGCCATCCATCATGCAACTTTCTAAGTATTAACACTTCTAAATCAAGCTACTCCTCATGACCTTTATCATAACTTCCACAATATGTTTAGTAAAAACTTTATTTTGTTCATAGGCATTAGGTGAACTTATCATGGATTGCAACAAGGAAATACATTCAACCAAAGAACAACTATCATAATAAAACCCCTTGTAATCCAAAGTAGTGGGCTTATGACTATTTAAAGTTTTGACCTCTCCAAACACATTTTTATCGTTTTTATCATTAAGACCATCATCCTCCGAACAATAGGGGCTCCTTCTATCTAAAGTTGACCCTTCTTCAGCCCCTTTTTTTACCAAGTTTTATATTACTAAACAATGATTCAACAAGTGAGACACCAACCATTTTAATATCTTCATCATCACTAGCAAGAGGGTATGATTCAGGTTTAGCAGTCATCTTATTCACTAGTGTGGTTTTCTTATCAAAGATCTTTCCTATCAAATTTTAAGTACGAGCAAGTTGAGATTGAAGATTTTTCAACCTCTTGATTAACTTCATCAAGTTGTTTACTAGTGGCATCCAACAAGGTAGAGTGCTCTTTAATTTTCTCGGCAAATAATTTACTGTGCTCATATTGTGTAAACGTTATTTTTATTGTAGAATTTTCAATTCCACCTAGCCTTTCATAATAAGAACTATCATAAAAACTATCTCGAGACATAGTGGCAAAGCAAGTAAACTAGAAAATAAAAATACTTTTGGGTTTTAATTTTTTTGTAGAAGTGGATGGAGATAAAATAGTGAGGAAATAAAAGGCAAATAAGAACAGAAAATAAAAGGTAGAACAAGTGGATGCTAGTTTGTATGTAGGTATCTGAAAAGAATTTGATGATGTCTCCCCGACAACGACACTAGAGAATCTTTCTGCTACTTGTGAGTTGCGTTGGAATTTTTCCCCGAAGAGGAAGGGTGAAGCGATATAGTAGCTTATAAGTATTTCTCTCAATGAGAACCAAGGTTATTAAACCAATAGGAGAACCACGCAAATTTCCTTTTATAGTAACTACACACAAAAAAAACGGTTCCACTCAACATGGGCAAAAGGATTGTCAATCCCCTTGAACTCGTTACTTGTAAGGATTAATTGTGATAATGATAGTTATAATAAAATAAAAATAAAATAAAACCTTAAAATTGTAGCAAGGTGTTTAGGTTTTTAGCAATATGATTAAGTAGACCCGGGAGGCATAGTTTTCACTAGAGGCTTCTCTCTCGGACACATAGCATACGGTGGGTAAACAAATTACTGTTGGACAATTGATAAAAAAGCGCATAGTTATGATGTTATTTACATTAATAATCATGTATATAGGCATCACGTCTATAAAAAGTAGACCGGATCCTGCCCACATCTACTACTATTACTCCACCAATCGACCGCTATCTAGCATGCATCTATGGTATTAAGTTCATAACAAACAGAGTAACGCTTTAGGCAAGATGACATGGTGTAGACAAAGTAAACACAATCAATATGAATAAACCCCCATCATTTTATCCTTAATGCAACAATACAAAAACATGTATAGAGCACAACAAGATTGAACCCGTTACAACACACCACTCCCACTGAATATAAATCAATCTAGTTGGCCAAAACAAATGAATAGATCACAGGGAAATATGAAGCTATAAAAATCATGCATAATAAAGTTCGGATTTGACTCATTTACTTTGAAGGAATAGCCTGATCATAAACCCACAATTTACCGGATCCCAAAAAACACACCATAAAAGAAGAATACATCGGATAGAACCCCATGGAGATCGAGGAAAACATTGTATTGAAGATCAAAGAGAGAGAACAAGACATCTAGCTAATAACTATAAACTCATAGGTCTTTGGTGAACTACTCACACATCATCATGAAGGCAACAAGGTTGATGTATACGGTGTCCGTGATCGATTCTCCGTCCATCTGATTACCAGCGAAGGTCTCCAAATGGGATCGCGGTGGAACAGACACTTGAGGCGACGGAAAAAGTATTCAGGTGGCTCTTTGTTAGTTTTTGGATATTTGAGAATATATAGAAGTGGAATTTGGTCTGGGGGCAAGCGAGGGAGTCACGAGCCTGCATGGCGCACCCTACCCCCAGGGCACACCATGCGAGCTCGTCGCTCCGTTATGGCTCATCTCAAAGCTTATAGGATCTTTTTATGTCTAAAAATAACTCTCGTAAAGGTTAAAAACACACACAAAACATGAACTAACGCTAGGCACTGAGTTAATAGGTTAGTCCCGAAAAAATATATAATATAACATATAATTACATATAAAGCATCCAAGATTTATAATATAATAACATGAAACAGTCAAAAATTATAGATACATTAAAGACGTATAAGACATCCAGCAAGTGATCCAGCTGTTGAACTATAATTTGTTTTTCTTAGTCCTATTTGTTTTAAACTGTTGAATTCACATGATTTGTGTTATATGATCAATGTGTATAAATTGCATGGATTTAAAGATTCGTAATTAAAGTGTGAGGATGTGTGACATCCTAAGTTAAAGAACACTCAACATTGTCTATGAACACGCCCGTCAAGGGATGGATTTGTCAAGTCCCTTAGTCAGTTTGTGAAAGGGCATGTATTCCATGCGACAATGAGCCACATTACGCTCGAATCGACAACCATTAGATATTCCACGCGACAACGAGCCACGGTACACATGAGTCCACAACCATTAGATTAACAGCTATCCAGTAGCCAACATTGTTCTTATCACTACAACAAGGTCAATGTTGTAAAAAACTTTACAACAAATCTTAATTATGTTGCATAAATCTTTTGCAATATAGATGATGTCATAGATTCTTTTTCTTATTTACAACATGGATGTTGTTGCGTAAAAAATTGTAACATAAACAATGTTTAAAAAAATATTTATATATATATATTTTTGTCTTTATTTTTATAACATGAATGTTGTTATGGAAAACGATTTTACAACATACATAATGTTAATAAGGGAGACTGTAAACCAATCTGTGGTTGGATGGTTAGAGGGACAGTGGTATCCCCAGTCCATCAGGGTTCGTGCTTGCATTATTTCTGAATTTATTTCAGGATTTACGGCGATATATTTTCCGCGGGAGGAGACGTTCCTGTCGATGACGAGACGTCTATGATGACTTCGTGAATCTCAAGATGATATGTCGGCTTAGTTTCTCGAAGGTGCTCATAGAAGTAGAATGTGTGTGTGCGTTTATAGTGATGGGTATATACGTGCGTATATGAGCGCTTGTGTCTGTATTATATTAAAAATAAATAAGGAAAACATAAAAGACGTGTCATATAGAGAAGGCCACAGATCTGTCGGCTGAAGGTAAGGGTTTCCCTTTTATTATTAAAAGAAAATGACTAACTCGGTTGATAGAGTATTTTTTTTCTCGAAGTTTAAAGATGGAGAGTTGGAACTTGGAGGATGGAGTCATGAAGGGAGCCTGTCGACATGGACGCCCCCCCCCCCCCCCCCTCCCTGGGCCATTCGGACGGGATCAATGCACGCTACTGCTGCTCGGGGTCTAGCAGGTCGGCCGGACATGGCGCCGATCGAGGCTCTAGCTTCTGGCTGGCCCCGTCTGGCTCTGCTGCTCCCTCCCTAGCAGTGCCCGTCACATGTTCGAACAAATGCCTCAGCGGCCAGCGTAGCCGACCGTACTAGTGACTGCACCAGTGCTGCTAGCCTGCTAGCGTGCGCTGGGAGTGGAACTCGTGGCCGGAGAAGAGCCAAACACACGAGCGGCGAACGGTGGTTGAATGCAGAGCGAAAATGTCGAAAGATGGCGAGGCCCGAAGCGCCAGGGAGGTCGGAGGTGACTTGGCTGGAGTCAAGTGGATGATGATGGTGGTACGTTCCGGTTTTCTGCGATGATGGTTAGTCAAGGTGGCCTCTGAACGCCGGCGTGAAGTGTGAACCTACGGCGTGCGGTGGTCGTGCACCAGTCAGCAGTCAACACACCCTCTCCGCCTACCATCGCCGTTCACAGATTCGATATCACTGCCTCCTGGTACCATACCAGGTAGTATTCTATACTGGCTTACTCTTGCTTATCCATGTGTTCCAGACCAAATTATTCAGCAGCGCAGCTCGATGCCGGAGTATTCAACAATTGAGGTGCGTATTTGTTCATTATTTCTGGTGTATTTTTCTCTGTCTCTTCTAACTCCGAAGTGGTCCTGAGGAGATCATACATGCATAAATTCCCTTGCTCAATCTGGATGCCGACCGTTTCTTGATATGACTGGGTCCAACGTAATAAGCTATCAGACGAGAGAAAATCGACTATTTGCCACTTTCAATATAGGGCTTCGCAAAATTGTAATTTTCAAAATTGGCTTCGTAAAAATGCCACCCAGCTCGTATACACTTTGATTACCCTGCCATTTTTTCCTTTTTAATTGCTTTCCTTTTTTTTTTTCATTATCTGGCACCTAAAAGGATCAAAGTACGCTTGATGCTATCTACAAGTAATCGGGCATCAGATCAGCACTTGAAGTTGACGAGTGCATGTTGCCAGCTGAGAATATTGTGCTTGCCCCATACCTGATCGGCGATCGCCTGAACGTCTTGCGTCCATCGCTGGATGCCTGTCTTTGAATAAGCTACAGCTAGTGCATGAGAAGTTCAGAACATAGTGCACCAAGCTAGTGGATTATGGACTAATTTGCGGCATTATTCATCTGTCGAATTGTTGCTCAGCTGTTCCTCACCACGAAACTAAACATGTCATGCTATTCATGATGTAATTGCCAGATTGCAATCCAAGATGAAGTGCAGATTATAGCAAACAAGACGTACATGTTAACTTGCATTCAACATCTTTAAGACCTGCACACGCATACATCATCTCCAGCGGCTGCTCCCATCACGCCGCTGGTGCTGATGTTCAGCGTCGGCCTCGCTACTAGAACACTTCTCTAGCATGTCATGGGGCGAGCTGCGCCAACACGAGCAGCGGAGGGTGAGCTGTGCTGTCGCGTGCAGGCCTGGGTGAGCATCCGCGGCAAGCTGTGCTGGCTCGCGCGGGCATCCGCGAGGCGATGGTGATCTGCACCGGCGCGTGCAGTCGTGGACGAGCACCGACGGCGACCTGCAGGGCAGGCATTGGCAAGGTGAGGCCGAGCTGTGCGGCACGCGGGCGTTGGTTTGCACTTGCAGGTAGCTATGCTTGCTCATACATGCGTGGGCAAGCTAGGGTGGAGAGCTGTGGTGGCTTGTGCAGACATCGGCTACGTACCGCGGCGAGCAACACTGACGGCAAGGACGAGCTAGCTTCAGAGCAATCGGATCCAACCTGTCCACAAACGCTTGAGATAAGATATATAGCATCAGGGGTACTTTGGTCTTCTGAGGTGCCAGAAAATGAAATAGTAAAAGAAAAGCAACATGAAAATGGAAAATGGCATGATCATCGAAGTGTACACGAGCTGGGTGGCATTTTTATAAAGACAATCTTGAGAGTGGTAATTTTGCGAAGCCAAAAGTGATAAATAGTCAATTTTCTCATCAGACGATGATAGCCTGATAGTACATTGCCGTGGGGTCTTACCTTGTTTTTTTCCTTTGTTTAACTGACTTAACCGGTCTCCACCCCCCACCCCCCCGGTCCACACCACCCTTCACACCATTATTAACGCTGGAAGAGCTCAGCTATCTTTGAAGCACACAGGTGTCCCTCGCTAGCCTGAGCAGCAGATCTGTCCATCCCTCTGGGTACAAGCTCAAACCTCAAACTTGCAACCTCAGCTAGGTTAACGGGGCAGCCATTCCGTGTGAGCATTGCAACGCTTCCCCATAACAGGTATGGTTCTTACTGTGCTCGGTTCTTCGACGTTGGATATACATAGCTTCCATTGCCAACAGTCTTCCACTTTTCCACTTGCAGTTAATCGTACTAGTTACCCTGAAAAGCTCAAACCTGCAACCTCAGCTATGGGCTGATGTAATGGCGGCAGCCATTTCCATGCGACTATACCTACGTGAGGAGCATTGCGTTGCCGCTTTCCCCTTCCAGGTATGATTCTTAGTTTATCTTCCTGTGCTTTGTTGTTAGACATGGATCATGGACGCATTACTTCCACTGCCTACCACTTCTCCACTCGCAGTTAGCTTTACTATAGTTACCTTGTGGAAGCCGTTACTTGTTTTATGCACCCTCCATACCGGATTATTTGTCTTAGATTTGTCTAGATATGGATGTATCTAGACACGTTTTAGTGTTAGATGCATCCGTATCTAAACAAATCTGAGACAAGTAATCTGGGCTGGAGGTAATACATGTGTAATTTGGGGTAATAGCAGTTGGACCTTGGAACTAGGTAACCAAAGTAAAGAAAGGGATTTTTTCTTTTTCTCTTGATAAGTAGCAGGTGCTCTGCTGTTGCGTAGAAGTTCAAAGGGAAATATCCAAACCACTTATTTTGGTGGATCAGATTACAACGGTGAAGTTCAATCATGTACACTTCCTCCGTCTGGAATTACTTGTCGCTCAAATGGATGTATGTAGACCTATTTTAGTGGGGCCAATAGCTCCTGTGCGACGTCTTTCCTGCGAATTGGATGGAATGGGACGTTGTTCGATGAAATAGCTCTCGTGCGACGGTTTGCAGGAAGAAAATAGCTCACGGCCACACATGCGATAAAACCTTAGTCAACTAGTCCAATTTGCGTTAAGTCATGTCTTACCTAATTTGGGCCCAAATTAATTAGCACCGCATCTCGTGAAACTGCCCGACTAGAGCTGTCGAAACTGCCCGACATCTTCAGCTCCGGCGGCGGCTACGGCGGAGGAGCCCTCTTTCTCGGCGTAGCCCCCTTTCGGCGGCGGCGGCGACGGCCATGGTGGTGAGTGAATTCGATACTCTAGTCCCAATCCCCTCCACCTTGTAGATCAGAGCTCTCTGTTTTGCTTGGTGAAATCGATAGAAGGTGAGAGGGGGCGGCGCGGTGAGAGGAGCCTGTGGTCAGGTCGAGAAGGAGCCGCCAGATTCAGCTTCGAACAGGTAATGCGCCTCCCTTCCCGCCCATTTTGTGAGTGCGATTGAAGGCAATCTTTGCTCTGTCTGACGCTGCCCGCCCGCCTATAACAGGGGCGCCCCCTATAACAGAGGGGCAGGGAATGCTGCTCCTGAAACATTTGAATTTGCAATCAATTTCTTTCCATCGACGGCAAAATTAGTTGATGGTAGCATTGAGAACATCCAGAGAGACACAATTGTGAAATGGGAGGTTGATTGTGCAGAAATTGATCCCATTGAGATACAGTCGATGGAAGAGAAGGCAGTGAGGAAATTGGTGGAGAAAATTGGGGAAACTGTGCTTTGGGGTCCAGAGCAAGAGGTTTCACTATTGCGGTATGATGATTTCAAAGGAGAGTATGTCAGAATTGAAGATGGTGAAGATATTGTTGTTGAAATCGATAGGCAAGAGGGCTGGGCAAGCCTCAGGGCTGAATTTTTTGTTGAGCTCGTTGATCTGAATATTGACTCGAAGGTAGGTTATGTGCCGTCACACTTGGCTATGCAGAAGGCAGATGATGATTGGGCTTCGCAGAGGCATATCGTTCCCATTATGACGGATCTAACAGTAATAGCCGATGGAGCTAATGCACATGCAGAAGAGGGAAATGTTAATGTTGTTGATTGGAATGCAGTTGAGTTGGAGGAGTCTACTGATTTGGTCATTGCACCAATTGCTGATAATGAGATGGCCAAACTATTTGGCATTCCAGTGGATGACAGAGATGAGGAGGAGAGGGATGAAGCTAATACAAGTGATAATGATGACAGAGAATTGAGTGATGTAGATGAACAGTTGATGGAAGATGCTGCAGATGATGTAGATGATGCACATGATGAAGAGCTAGTGCATGTGTAGGACAAGGAAAACCCTGTCATTCGAGTGGGGAAGTTGTGGCCAAACATGGATGAGTTCAGGTTGTCTTTCAAGACTTATGCAGTCAGACATCAGTTTGATGCCAAGACAGTTTGGACTGATAGAAAGAAGTTTTATGCTAAGTGCAGAGGTTTTGATGGTAGTGGTAGGAGGGCTTGCAAGTGGTACATATCTGCTAGACTGCAGCCTGATGGAAGTACTGTCAGGGTTAACCAAATCCCTAATAAACATACTTGTCTCACAAGTTCACAGAAAAAATCAAGCATGACATCACAAATTTGGGTTGCAGAAAAGATAACTTCAATTTTGGCCAAAACACCCAACACTACTGCAAAAAGACTCCAAGTAGACTTGGAAAAGTTGTACCCCATTAAACTGCATTATACCACAGTGTGGAAGGCTAAACAAATGGCAATGAAGAATTTGTATGGTGATTGGGCAAACACATTTAGGCTGCTTTTCAATTTCAAAGCAGAGGTGGAGAAAAGGTCACCTGGCAGTGTTGTCGAGATAGATACTGAGGTATCAGAGGATGGCAAGGTTTATTTCTCCAAATTTTTTATGGCTTTAAAGCCTTGCATCGATGGCTTCAAAGCAGGATGTCGTCCATATTTGAGCATAGACTCATCATTTTTGACAGGCAAGTGAAATGGTCAGTTGGCAGCATGTAATGCTCTAGATGGACATAACTGGATGTTTCCAGTTGCTATTGGCTTGTTTCAGTCAGAGACAGAGGCTTCATGGACATGGTTCATGATGCAGTTGAAAAGATGCTTAGGGCCAGTGTCACCTTTGGCAATACACACAGATGCATGCAAAGGTCTAGAAAATGCAGTTAAAAATGTGTTCCCACATGCTGAGCAAAGGGAGTGCTTCGGCCATTTGTGGATGAATTTGATCAAAAAATTCAGAGGAGATGAATTTGGGAGAATGTGGCCAGCAGCAAGATCTTACACTAAACAGACACATTCATATCATCTTAGTAAGGTAACGGCAACATGTGAGGAGTTTGGTACATGGTTGAACACCTACCATTCTTTATTATGGTACAGGTCAGGATTCAACACTGCCATCAAGTGTGACCATATCAACAACAATTTGGCAGAAAGTTTCAACAACAAGGTGAAGCAGCTAAAAGATTTGCCTGTGCATGACATGGTTGATCAAATCAGGATCATGCTCATGCGGCTGTGGGAATTGAGAAAAAAGATTGCTGATTGTCTGCAAGGTGATAAACTTCCAGCAGTGGTGCAACAGGTGGTCAACAGAAGCAGAGGTCTTACACATTTGTCTATTGAAAAATCATCACTGTGGGGTGCTGAAGTTAGAGATAACAAGACTGGAAGGAGGCATGTTGTTAACACTGAATTGCATGATTGCAGTTGCCTCGAATGGCAGGCCACTGGTAAACCATGTGATCATGCCATTCTATTCTTAGCCGGCCAACCAAAGATAAATATGCATCCATATCTGCATGAGTATTATTCGGTTGCAAAATTCAGAGCTGCATATGCAACTCCAATTCCACCTCTTACAGATCAGGAACAGTGGCCAGAAGTGCCGCTTGAATATTCCATGTGTCCTCCTCTAACAAAAAGAAAGGCAGACAGACCTAAACATAGTAGATTCAAAGCATGGTTTGAAAAAGGTGGGAGTAGTAAGAAGGGCAAGAAGGAGAAGACAGATGCAAAGCCAAAAAGGGCTCAAAAGGGTAACAAAAACAGATGCAAAAGGTGCCAAATACTTGGGCACAGAGAGGGATCCAGACTATGCATTTTCTCTCCTCCTAATCCGAGAAAGTATGTGCTTGTTTATCTGTGTTTGTTCATATTCTGATTTTGTTTAAATTATAAATATGTGACATGCTTTGTTGTTTTCAGGAGGAAGCTTCCAAGTCAGCCTATTGTTGTCGAACAGTGTTGGCCAACAAAAAGAGCAAGAGTGAGTGGCAGCAGAAGGCAAACAAGTCAGTGGATGGAACAGTTTGGTGCTGCAAGTGTCGAAACTGAAGCTGTGCACACTGTCGAAACTGAAGTTGTGCACACTGTCGAAACTGAAACTGAAGCTGTGCACACTGTCGAAACTGAAGTTGTGCACACTATCGAAACTGAAACTGAAGCTGTGCACACTGTCAAAATTGTCGAAACCGAAGCTGATATCGAGTTTCATGAGGCGATAGCATCGAGTCCAGTGAAGAAAACCAAGATGATAAGTGAACTTGTGTGTGCAGTACAACCAAAAACAAGAAATGCCAAGGCGAAGAAGGGTACACGGCGTGGTCGGAAGAGATAGAACTGTTGATCATTTAAAATTTATGGCATGTAATAAAATTTGTTGGGCACTATGTACCCACATGTTTCCATCAAACTTGTTTGATTATTATTGTTTTCAAACTGAATTTGAAATTTGATGAAAAATAAAAATTTCGGTTTAAATTCAAATTTGGAGTAAGTTGAACTTTTGACTCGGGTATGATGTTTCAATGCTACCACAACAACTCAAATATGGTTGTTATGTCATCATTCTGAGCTCTTTTGTTAAGTTAGAGCCATGGTCATGAAAAATGTGTGACAAACGACCTCATAAGGTAGGGTAAACGTCATCTTCTTAAAGGCATTTTCCTGCAAATGTATATAAACCATGTTCATATATATATTAGGTTGCTATGCAACATAATAGGACTATGGGCACAAGTTTTGAATTTTTTTGATTTTTTTTAAATTATTTGTGCTCAATTGAAAAACAGTCAGCTTTTTCACAAAAACGTTGACCGACTCAAAATCAAAGTTTATATTTTTGTTTGCTAAGTATGTGATGTAAAATGACAATGTGTGCTGGTTTTATATTTTTTTGATTTTTTTTGAATTAATTATGTTCAACCCTAGCTCATTTCGTCGATATCGTGAACGTGTGAATTTTGGTTTTAAACTTTGCATATAACAAGTTTTCATTTTTATAGCAACTCAGTTGAATAAGTACACAATGTGCGCTGGTTTTGTATTTTTTTAATTTTTTTGAATTACTTATGCTCTACCCTAGATCATTCCATCAATAACATGAATTGTGTGAATATTTTTCATTTAAACATGGATATAACATGAATCAATTTTTTTATAGCAACGTAGTTGCATTAGTAGACAGTGGGAGAAAGTTTCATATTTTTTTGATTTTTTTTTTTGAATTTTTTGTGCTCAACCCTAGCCCACTGCAACCCTAAACCCCGAAAACCCCATCCTAAACCCCTCCATAGTACATTGTACATTGTAACAAAATCCCATCTTCTTAAAGGCATTTTACTGCAATTGTATATATACCATGTCTATATATTTTTTGATTGCTATGCAACATAATAGGACTATGGGCACAAGTTTTGAATTTTTTTGATTTTTTTTGAATTATTTGTGCTCATTTGAAAAACAGTCAACTTTTTCACAAAAACGTTGACCGACTCAAAATCAAAGTTTATATTTTTTTTGCTAAGTATGTGATGTAAAATGACAATGTGTGCTGGTTTTATATTTTTTTTGATTTTTTTGAATTAATTATGTTCAACCCTAGCTCATTTCGTCGATATCGTGAACGTGTGAATTTTGGTTTTAAACTTTGCATATAACAAGTTTCCATTTTTTATAGCAACTCAGTTGAATAAGTACACAATGTGCGCTGGTTTTGTATTTTTTAATTTTTTTTTGAATTACTTATGCTCTACCCTAGATCATTCCATCAATAACATGAATTGTGTGAATCTTTTTCATTTAAACATGGATATAACATGAATCAATTTTTTTATAGCAACGTAGTTGCATCAGTAGACAGTGGTAGAAAGTTTCAAATTTTTTTGATTTTTTTTGAATTTTTTGTGCTCAACCCTAGCTCACTGCAACCCTAAACCCCATAACCCCGGAAACCCCATCCGAAACCCTGCCATGTTTATAGCCGTCGATCGTTGCTGAGTCAGCGGTTGGATCTGACCCAGTGATCCGCGTGTGCTGATTGGCTGGCGAGCGGGGGTTTGGATCGAGGGCCCAGGTGAGGGCCTGTCCGTTGGATCTAGTCAGTTCGGTGAAGATCCGACGCTTGGAAATGAATCGGTGCATGGATGTGGCGTACGTGCCTCTGACTTCGTGTGCTTCTTTGTTGCATGACGGGGCCCGTTGCATGACACGCGCCCGGTTTTCTGCATGCATGCACGCGTCGCATCAGAGCCATTAGCAGCGCAGTCTGAATGGGCTCTGAATATGAGGGGGGAGTGGTCGACACGGTGCACCGACGAAAGTTTGAACGGCGGGCGTGCTCGTTGCAGTCCTCGACGCAGTGTGTGAATCGGCGACGCACCCTCTCATCCAATAGGCAAACGCAAATGGGCGGCATCCATTAATTGCTGCAACTGAATCGACGAACCGCAACCGTGCTATTTAACCCTCCTCTGCCCCGTGCACATCTTCATCTTCCTCCTTGCCCTCGCCCCCTCACATCCAAGCAACCGCAAGCCCCGGCATGGAGTTCCACGGCCCGACGTTCTGAGCGCCCGGCACCAGGCCGGAAAGGATGTACCCCGCTGGGGTCATCGTGGAGAACGAGCTCCGGGTCTGGGCCATGTCGCGCTGGCGGGGTGGACGGGAGTTCGCGGGGCTCTTCCTTCGCGCCCTCTATCGCCACCTCCCTGTGGGAACTCCGCAGATGTTCACCATCGACGAGTCTCGCATGGGAGGAACGGGCATGATCGTGCGCTTCCGCAACCCCTACGACGCCTATCACCTCCTCGGCCGTGTGTGGTTTGGCGGGTGCGAGTTCATCTGCTTCACCACCTACAACATCTTCACCGACCTCGACAGCATCTGGCCCAACGAGCACGCCATGCACACCCTCCCCTACAACCTCCCGCCAGCCGACGACGAGGAGTGAAGACGCGCGCCCGTCGCCCCTCCATGCTGGGTTTATCTTAGTTTAATCTTTCTATCGCATCTGTAATGTTGAACACTATGTTATCTGTAAGTTTATTGTAATCGCCCGTACTATTGTGCCCTACGTACGTTTATGTGATGCCCGTGTTTATATCAGGCCCGTCTATATCTTATCTATGTCGTGCACATCTATGTGTTTATTTGGGGCTATACTGTAAGTTTATATATTTATCAGTGACCGTGGCGCAGTGCACCAGGTATTGGGCTCATCCTTCCTTCTCACCATTCATGGTTCTGTGTTTATCTTGTCACCATTCACCAGGAACTAATCTATCGTTTGGTTGACCCAGGAGCAGCAGGGCCCGGAGCAGCAAGGCAGCAATGGAGGGGGGGACAATGGAGCGCAGCCGCAGCGACAAGGGGCTCCGGTTTGGCAGCCAGAACCTGTTCCAGCCAGTCCCGTTCCAGCCAGAACAGGCGATTCTGCAGAAAATAACGGGCACAACGAGCAGTAAGGGCCAGAAAAGAAGCAGCAGAACCTGTTCCAGCCACTGTTCCACGCATCACAGACGTTCCTCAAGTGTAGTTCCCCGTGTAGTACCTGCTCTGTACATTTTACAGTTGTATCTTGCAGGCCGCTTAGGCCATGTTTGTAAATGGGCCCGTTTGTAAATAATACAAAGCAGATTAGATGTTAAGATAAATGAACTTGGATTGTTGTATATATTCCGTCGTTTTTATTTCCTATTGAAAATCATACATGACCAGTCAAATAATTTTGGGCCTGGTTATTCCTATTGTAATCAGTAGTACCTTTAGGCCTGGTTATAATCCGTCGTTTTTATTTTGGGCCCAACATTTATTCGCCAGCCCATGAATAATTGTTTTGTACTCAAACTGAACTTTCTTTGGTCTCGCACTCGGCAGCCCAATTTTGTTTTTTTACTGCAAATTGAATTTGGGTGTGTACTCTGTTAACTGAAGAACAAAAAACAGTGGAAACACAACATGAAAACTGAAGAATTTGTGTTCCAAACTGCTAATTCATTTAAGATACATGAACTTGTCATGGCGCACAAATCACATCGTCTACACTGGACAGACCTAAATGCCCCCTCTAATGACGATGAATAGCAAGTAAAACATAAACAGAGCAATGAGACAGCAATAAAAAAAAACACTGCCATGATATTTGCTTGCTTGTGCAAATCGATCATCTCCCTTTGATTTTTCTTTATCTTCTTCAGTTCATCGGTCAGTTCAGACTCCAAGTACCTCGCCATCGGCACAACTCTGTCCGCCCCTCTGTCCGAGCTCCCCCAATTCTCCATCTGCGGCACCCCGCCCAAATTGAGCTCCCAGGTTGCGGCCACGCTAGAATCAATGTAGCCCTCAGATTTAATCTTGTGAACATATTCATCAATCCACTCGAAATGTGTGCATTTCTTCAGGATCTGCAAACCACAAAATGAACCCTAAATCTCAAATTCGAGGACAAAAAACAAAATATGGAGAAATCAAAGCAAACAACAGCGAAAGAACGGGCTTAGAACCGAGATCTAACCTTGCCATCCCGTCCTGCCATTGGTTTGCTCAAGCATTTCACAAACTCCCGCCCAAGATTGCCATTCTCATCAGTCTTAGTCACCAACCGTTTGAGAGGCTCTGGGCGTGGGCAGTTAGGGCACCTTGTGAGCATCACTGGACCATACTGACGCCAGTTTGATTGCGTGGCCGAGGAGGTGGACATCTGCACTAGGTTGCCGGAGACCCGAGGAAGAAGAAGAATGGGGAAAGGGGAAAGCAATGGGCGGCGGCGGACGGACGGGCAACGGGCGGAATCGCTTCTAGCCGCGACGAGGTAGGTCCCGTGCTTACTGGACAAGTGGTGGGTCCCGCGCTTACATGGATACGTTGTGGGTCCAACCCATAATAGCTAATGAGGATATCACTTCAGCTTAAGGGCCATGTCGCACAGGAGCTATTGACTCGCTCAAAACTGTCGCTGCCGAGCCATTCTGTCGAACAACGTCCCATTCCATCCAATTCGCAGGAAAGACGTCGCACAGGAGCTATTGGCCCATTTTAGTGCTAGATCATCCGTTTGAACGACAAGTAACTACTGATGTAGTATGAGAAACACGGCTTATTTCCAACCATAATCATTAAATCTGAATAAAAAATATAATTACATTCTCATACATTAACATATGCGTTGTAATATCTAGCAAACAGCACAAAAAATTCTTCTAATAACGATATAAACAAGGGGTTTATCCTTGTAAAGACTCTAAACTTACAATTTGCTTTCGTTTTTTAACACAAATCCAGTGTGTATTCCTGTGGCCAATTACTACACCCCTAACTTACACTCACTTTCCGGAGAAGTCTGTGTACATGAGCTAATGATCCATATGATGGTTACTGTTTTTATTTAAAAATAATTCATACTATGGTTATCATTGTGGGGTCAAGCAGTCAAGGTAGCCTTTAACGCATTGTCTTTTTGTTGTTTTCCTTTGGGAGCAAGTCCCTCTTCTTCCAGCTGCCTTCTTCGCCTTTTCTTCTTCAGCACACTCCTTGAATGATATTCAAATCTTCCATAGATCTTCTCTCACCCAAGAAACTCTTACCCAATTCTACAGATGCAAGCATTGTTGAGGCCGGAAGTACTTAGCTACCTTTGATTTACTTGTCTGAGCAGCAAATCTGTTCATCACTTTGGGTACAAGCTCAAACTTGCAACCTCCGCTAGCGACTGATGTATGGGTAATGCCTTCCCATGGCAGGTATGAGCCTTAACTTATCTTCCTGTGCTTAGTGTTTAGACATAGATGTATGTCTTCCGTTGCCAATAGTCTACTACTTCTTCACTTGCTGTCAATTTTACTAGCTACCCTGTAGGATCTGTGAGTATTTCAACAAGAAACAATAAATATGTGTTCCCGTAAAAAAAACGTGTTTCTAGAAGCAACCAGATCTATGTAGGCTGCTTAGTTTGGTGGGTCAAATTACGAAGGTTATGTCCTATCATGTATATTTCTGTTACTGTTGTAGGAGAAACACAACACTAATTGCAAAGTGCACTGGAAGTTCATCGAGTTACATTATATACGATGAGGATGATCCTTTTAGAACTTCAATAAGCTGACAATCTGCTTTTGTCTTTTAACACCGATCCAGTGTGGACTTCAATAAGCTTAATAAAAAACTATCTCACACCTTCTTTCTGGGGAAGTTTATGTACAGGAGCAAACGATTCGTATAGTGGTTACTGTTCAAAAAAATGCATATTGTGGTTATCATTGTGGGGTCAAGCAGGCAAGATAGCCTTTAACGTGCTCTCTTTTAGTTGTTTTCGTTATGGTGTATAGACTTCACTAAGTTGCTCTTCTTCCTAGCTGCCTTCTTTCCCTTTTGTTCTTCAGCACGACCCTTGCTATTTGAATCTTTCATGCATCTTCTCTGATCCAAGAAACTCTTACCCAATGACGCAGATGCAAGCTTAGATAGCAACTGAGAGCTTGAGACCTGCGATCTTGGTCAGAGAGCAATCACATGGAAAACGACGGGCAGTACGATCACACCATTGATGTGCTGAGTGCCGGGAGTGGATCAGGGAATCATTTGAGTGAAGGCAACAAGGATGAGTTAGGCATGGGTGCTAACAACATCAGGCAAGATTTATTAGCCAGTAGCAGTGGATCCAGCGCTCCTGAGTTTGAGCTCCTGTGGAGATTGCGGAAGTATTTAGTAATGCTTGGAGTCTTAGCAGTTAGTGTGACATACAATGCGGGATTAACACCACCAGGGGGATTTTGGACACTGAACAAGGATGGCCATCATGCTGGTGACCCTGTCCTGCATGTTTCCTACTCTCCAAGATATGAGGTGTTCTTTTACTGCAATGCAACAGCCTTTGCTGCATCTCTTGTCTTGGTCATCTTACTTCTAAGTAAGAGTGTGGCGAGGCAGAAGACATGGCTCCGTTCAATGCAATTGACTATGCTGCTGGACTTATTTAGCCTGCTTGGGGCCTTCGCTGCTGGAAGCTGCAGGGCACCGAAGTCATCCATTTACATCTGGATTCTAGTCTTTGCTGTTTTTGTGTATGTTGCGATACATACTCTAGTATCCAGAAGGGTTATTCCAGATAGATTGATAAAGAAGCTGCAAGCATTGGTGGATGACATTCTATCCAAACGGGGTGTCACCAGGCAAGCAAGCAGTCATCCAGAGAAAGACATTGAAGAGGCTCGCAAGTTCATTTTGATGCTTGTGACTTTTGCTGCTACTATAACATACCAAGCAGGGTTGAATCCACCTGGAGGCTTTTGGGCTGAAAATCAGTATGACCCGCTTAGTAAGCTGCCTTTGACCATTCCTTACAAGCATCGTCCAGCTACCTCTGTTCTCCAGAGTAACTACCTTCAACGGTATAAATTTTTGTTAGCTGCAATGCGACTTCTTTTGTGGCATCTTTGGTCACAATCATTCTGCTTCTGAGCCCAGAACTGAGTCACCATGAAATAAGGTCCAAAGCAGTGATTGTGTGTGTAGTAGTTGACCTACTTGGTCTGATTGGGGCCTATGCTGCAGGGTGCTGTAGGAGTGTAGGAACATCTCTCTATGTTGTGTTTATCACTGTCATAGTATGGATCTGCTTTGCACTTTTAGCTGCGGCATGTGTTCGCAAACCTGTAGCAGACTGTCTTGGAAGGATCAAATGTCCCAAGTTCATCGATAAAGATAATTCTCACACAACTGATCAGCATACTACAGACCTTGCAGCAGATACGCCAACAGAAGATAGTGCTTCTGTAACAGAAAACCGAGTTCAGAACATTAAGGAGGGTGAATCCGACAGACAGAAAATTGCGAATACCGAGGAGACTGTGGGCGGCTCAGAGCAACCATCTGTAAGTGACCTGAAATCAGAAAATACCACAAATTCAGTTGCAAATGATGCAGTCTCAGCCACAGGAGATCCGCCAATCAAATGTCAGCAAGCTACAAATACTGTGGGCAGTATGCCTAGCACTGAAAATAAATCCGCAGACAACCAGCAAGCTGCAAATAAGAAGGAACACTTGTCACCAACTAATGGTCCAAAGACTGCAAATATTGTTGACGATATGCCCAATAAGCAAGTTGCAGATACGAAAGGACAATATTCATCAACTGATGAACTCAATGATGAAATTATTGTAGTGGATGAGTCATCTGAACAAACAACGTCAGGTAATTACTGCAAAGGAGCCACCAATGATCCCACAGCACAGCAAGTGCAATCTGATGTGCCTATGGGAGCCAGTGGGATTGAGATTGTTGAAAGTACTAACACCGTTATGCCTTCTGGGAATGGGAATGTTGACAAGAAAGGAGGTCTCAGTGAAGATAGCTGCAAAAAGAACTCTGATGAGAGATCAACTTTGGAGCAACTGAAGAAGTCCCGCACATACCTACTTCTTCTGTCTCAAAAACATTGTATTTCCGTTATGAGAGTAATGGAAAGGGGAGAAAGCCCGGTTCGAAACCTACTTCTTCTTGCCATTCTGGCAGTATCTCTGACATATCAATCAGGTTTGAATCCACCAGGTGGCTTCTGGTCAAGGACAGAGAATGATCATTCAGCTGGTGATCGCATCCTTGAGGACACTCACCATTGGCGCTATATTGCGTTCTTCTATCTGAATGCAGTCGCCTTTGTTGCATCTGTTGTCATGATCATTATGCTCCTGAACAAGAGGATGAGCAACAAGGCTATAAAACGATTTGCTCTGCAGACAGCAATGATAGTGGACCTTCTTGCCCTAACGGGGGCTTATGTTATGGGAAGCTCCAGGAAGGCAAGTAATTCCATGTCATCTCATCGTTGGCGTGCCTTGTACTTGCTTATGTTGGTATCCATGTTTTGATTGCAACACATGTAATCCCTAAAGGGTGGAAAGAACGTGTGGCGAAAAAGCTAAAGCTCTTCTCATGCAAACATTTGTGGCCTGAATTGCATCAGTCCGGCAAAGACCAGTCTGGGGATGTTAGCGGGAAGGAGTGGGAGCGGAGGCGTAATCTACTATTAATTCTTTCTGTTCTAGCTGCAACCGTCACATACCAAGCTGGTATGAGCCCTCCGGGAGGTGTATGGTCAGATGACAAGGAGGTCAGTGGCACACCAGGCAATCCAGTACTTCAGCACAATCATTCAAAACGCTATGATGTGTTCTACTACTCAAATTCTGCCACATTCATGTCATCTGTGGTTATCATAATACTACTTGTGAACAAGAAATCCTGTGAGAATGGTATCAAGTCTTATGCACTGAGTATGTCTGGTGGTGGGCTTGGTTGGCCTCTTGATTGCCTATGCTGCAGGAAGCTGCAGGAGATCAAAAGAATCTATTTATCTCATCATCATCGCTGCTGCAGTTCTGATCTCTCTTGTGATTCAAGTCCTTATACTCTCTTCAACGCATGATACAGTAGGAGGGCCATGGAGCAAATGCATGGAACGCCTGCTGAAGCGGCTTCTTCGTCTGAAGGATGGCGGGCAACAAACTGTTCCTGATCAGCAAGGAAGTTTGGAACATGCTGAGAAAAATGAGAGGAAGAGGCACAAATATCTGATGCTCCTTGCAGTTTTAGCAGCCTCCATCACATACCAAGCTGGTCTGAACCCGCCTGGTGGTTTCTGGTATGATGATCCCAACCATGTTGCAGGCAATCCAGTCCTTCATGATATTCATCCCTGGCGATACAGGACATTCTTCATCTTCAATGGTATCTCCTTCATGGCATCTATTGTTGTGATCATGTTTCTGTTAGAAAAATCTGTGAGGAAGAAGGTTGTTACACTGGAGGTATTGCATTTGATCATGATACTAGATCTGCTAGCTCTTATGACAGCTTTTGCTGCGGGAAGCTGCCAAAAATTCAGGACTTCAATGTATGTCTATGTGCTAATAGTTGCTGTTGTAGTATACCTTGTGCTCGCAATAGGTGTAGCGAGCAGCATTGCAAAGTGTCTGAAGACCAAAGGAAAGAAATGAGCACTCCTTCCGAAGACGTCCTGAAAATGCTTCCAGAACAAACTCGCCGGTAGCTGGACCAAGGGTGTGAAGGCCCCATTTCCACGGGACGAGTCAAGAATCTGTTTCGTGTATTACCTGCAAAATAATTGGTGCCTTGTAATCAGCCTTCTTTTCCTTCAAAAAATCCAGATTAACTTGAAAGCTAGCACTTTTTTATATTCTTGGACATTATCCTAGCATAATTAAAATTTGGACTTGAGCGATCAACTGCATATCTGTTAGGTGTTCATATAGTCGGCACTGTAATGGAACTACAGGCATGCAATGCAGATTATTTTCGTTTTGTTTTCTTGGACAACTATATTTAGATTATACAGGCACATGTACTACAGTACATATTTTTCGAATAATTATCTTCATAACTCGAAATCTTATCACTTTAGCCTCCTTTTTTGGCCCCTTCTCACTACATTGATAACTCCGCCAATGCACGCATGATACTCTTCTGTATATAATTCTAGCAATTCAAGTAGAAATTATCCTAGGCATGCGGCTTGGTCTATACTTATGCAGCTCTATCTCTGCTCATAAGTGGAGCTATTTAGCCATTTCTTGGATGATTACGTCCATAAGAGGCTTGACTAGCAGGCTTAGCAAGTTTGCAGAAAGTATTTTTTTTTTGTAATGTCAGTCAGTATTTTGAGCTTTGCAAGGGAAACCGATTCCAATGTCTATTTTGAACAGGTTGGCATCACCAGGTTCTGCAATTTATGAAAAGATCACTCTTCCCTTCGATTGCAGTTATTGTTGAGCTCTGTTTTCCAGTAAGAAAGCAGGATGTGTCGCAGAAAAACAACAACTGAATTTTGTTTCAGTGAACGCATGCTTTAATGCCTGTTCAGTCAGTTAGGATTCGAAATGTAGCTTTTGCATGTTTCATTTCTTTCATTCCGAAACAAAATTCATGTTGCATTTGCCGTGTAAACAAAAGAATTGGTAGATGAGAGTTGTATCTCGTATCCGGTTAACCTGGCGATCACCTAGGCAAAAGAGCATGGTTAATACTTAGAAGCTTGATTGCATCTTTGATGACTAATGGCAGTCTTGATACTTCTATATATACGAGCACCGAAGAAGGTGTGCCGCGCCCGTGACCGACTGCGTATGTATTTTCTCGAAATAAGTAAAAAAAACATGTATTACGCAAGAAAATTAAATAAAAAAAGAACACTAATTCTATTGCATCCTATGATCTGTGTAGACACGTAACAAACGTTAAATGAATTAACAATTAAGTAAACCGGCTTGCGTATTACTATTTTTTCATAAGCACATATTTCCCCCTTCCATAAGAAAATGTGATTGACGCGATAAAAATATGTGTTTGGATTCATTGTCATATGGCTTGTTTGATCAACAGTGAGATCGAATGGGATTGTTATCAATGTATTGATCCTATAGTAACGAAAATATTTGTTGTCCAGTTTGTGCATCCTTTTCACTTGTATTTCATATCCAATTCCTAGTCGTCACATTTTCATTCTTTCTCAAGCATGTATTTATTTAAATAAAATTCAATTTTATTTTTTCTTAGTAATTTAAACCCCAAATTGATATCATTGGTGGAGAACTTATTTAAATGCAATATCTATGAATGGCTAATCTGATAATAGAAAATTTAACCCAATGCATCTTTCAGACTATGATATAGGATAATTGGTATATTCATACTTGGGAAAATTTTGGCGGTTGAGAAATAAAGGGATCTACAATAGTTTTTTGAGCAAACACTACCCTCTCCGAATGATTACCTCTCTTGTATTTTTCTCTTCCTCTTTGATTTGGTTAGTGGAATATAATAGGGAATGGAATGAAGAGGTTGGTGAGTGACAATTTTTATTTTCATGTTGCCTCTTCTAGTTGGTTGCTTATAGTCTCTCGTGATGGAGCCTGTCGTAGAGGTGGCTTCAATGACCGCATTGTGGTTGGAGCTTCGGTCTGGTTGGCCACGGGGAAGGAGAAGGCGAGGTAGACGACGACAATAACATCGACTATTCTCCTTGAGTCGATGAACGCATCGAGGGAGAATGAGTCTCAGTTTTTTTTGGTATTTCTTTTAGATTACTGTTAACGTGAATGTATTAGACTGATTTACTGTTTTTATTGTTCCGGTTTATTGAGGTGTATTGTTTTGGGTTACAGTTCAGGTACTATTTTGGTTTATGGTTCGGGTGGGTTAATGATTTCGATTTATTCAACTATTGTTCCATTTCCCTGGTTTGACTGTTCCGAGTCGAGGGGTGAGGAATCTCAGGTTTTTTTTGGGGAGCTTTCTGGTATTTCTTCTGGATTATTATTTACGTGAATGCATAGTGATGATTTACTGTTTATATGTTCCAGCTTATTCAAGTTTATTGTTCTGAATTACAATTCGGTTATTGTTCCAGTTTACTGTTTGAGTGGGTTAATGTTTTTGGTTTATTCAGGTAATTTTTTTGTTTCAACGGTTTACTGTTACGAGTTTTTGGGATTTGTTGTTTCGGTTTATTTGGGCTGCTATTCGCTTAACAGTTTTGGGTTTATTCGTATACTGTTCTTGGGGAGGGTATAGCATGGCCGCGGCCGTCCCTTGTCAAGGAACGTTGCTGACTATGCGGACATGACGCTACTAGTGACATGGGAAAAGGGAACAGATGGAAAGCGTGGAGTGCCTCCATCCGAGCCGAGGGCTGCGCAACTAAATGCAACCTCATGGGGGAGCCGCCTGATGCACCGGATGGCCTCCACCTCATGGCAACAACAACAACCTCAGCTCAAGATGACGAGGTAGGGAGGAGGGGTGGAAGGAGCGCCCCTCTTGTGGTGGATGACGTTTTGTTCGGATAATTATTGGTGTTGTGGTGTAAAAATGAACGTTAATTGGTAAAAACTTATTTCTCTATGGATTACTGTTTGTGAAAATATTCTATTCCGGTTTAATATCTTGTGTCTTGGCAGCACCATTATTGAAAAGGAGCGGGATACGATCAAGATGTTTCTACATCGATACGCTGGTGGAAAAAAATAATGTGTATAAAAATCCTAAATCTTAACCATTTATATAAGAAAGTAAGGACGCGGGGGTGGAGGAGGGGGAGATAAATGATGTGTACCTTTTTTAGAATTTTATCTACAGTCCACTGTTCACGTAAAAAGTACTGTTTATATAGGCAACTGTTTACGTCTGAACAATGTGTGTTTTTACTATTCACTGAGGCCATGTAACATAGACAGTAGAAATGAGAAAGAAAAGTCAAAAATGAAAGAAAAATTGCTTTAGTATTGTTATTTTTTTATTAACTTGCTTTAGTACTATTTTTCTTTATGGATGAATGACTTTATTTCTTATAGAATGGTCATATCATTTACAAGAAGAAGAAAAATAAAATCTGAAATAGAATTCTCCCATAAATCAGACTTACATGTAAAATTCCTATATGGACGATGGCGGCTAGTATTTGTAAGCGGGGTCCCACTTATATTCATGAAACTCATATAAATTTTAATGGGCTGTTAGCTGTTAGCTCTTACCGATCAAATCATGTTGGGACTAAGGACATCTTTAACGCGGCAGACCTGTTTGAATGTGAATTTTTTTTGTGTGCAAATCGACGATAAATTGGATGGATGTCCAATGCGGCGTCGGAATGGATCCGCAACGATCTGTATCTCATTTCTATGTGGCCTTCGACTGCTCCGTCACCACAGCAGAGATGACCGCTAGAAGTGATCGCTTAGGGACTCCTTCATCAACGTCGACAGCGTCAAGCCTGCCGTCAGAGCTTCATGAGCGCCATCGGTATTGGCTTATGTTGCGGCAGCCCTGCGCACCACGTAGTAGGAGGCAGAGCGGCTCCTCCGCAAGCGACAGGCAGCCGCCGAACAAGGTTGACGCGGCCCTTCGTCGCCCTTTCGCCGCTGGAGGGACAACAATAACAACGATGTAGACGGCAATGACGATGCGGCAAGATAGGCCGACCATGCGTACGAGGTGGTCGTCCGATACATGGTTTGATTTATTTTCTAGCTTTAGTTAAAGACGATCAAAATATCGACCTTTTATGTAAATTACTGTGGAAATTAAGTAAATTTCGTTTTATTTGCGTGAGTTTCATCTGTTTGTTTAAAATCCCCTTTAAAATGTATGTGAATGATCGACTCCAGTATCGGACGGATGTAAAAGTAAGTTTGTGTGATCAACAGCCTCCGAAGTCGGAACCAACTCTGGCTGCCCTTGGAACTTGCTCACAAGTATGGCAATTCTTTCTGGCTTCTTATTTTTTTTCAGCATGCTCTACACTAGGAAACGCTGCAGGTTGCAGCGTTCTGAAACTTTGGCATTGTCAAAAATTATGGTAGGTTTTATTTAGAGCATCTCTAGCAGACCCAGTATAATGTCGACCTGCAAAACACGTTTAAAATTCACGGAAAAATGACTTCACGGGCCGACGCTGGTGAGGACAGAGTCACACCCCGTAAAACGGACCCATACAAAGGATATTCGCAGAAGATGCTTTTTTACGGGTCGGTTCGAGCTGCGACCGAACAGACCCCTTAAACTTAAACTGTAAATCAAATTTCCGCTTACATCCCCCCCACCCACACCTTCTTCCTCTCTCCCGTGTTTATGGTTAACTCAATTTATTCCTAAAAGCCACCGAAAAGCGTATGAAACAGCTAAATACGGAATCGCCGGTCTCTGAATTCATTCAGGAGCTAGCTAGCGTCGTCAACGAATCCATCCAGCAGCTAGCTAGCTCCTTCGTCCATGAATCCATCCAGGAGCTAGCTCCACAAATCCATTGAGGAGCTAGCTGGCTAGCTACCTAGCTCAGGTCGTGAAATTCATTCAGGAGCTGCTAGCTAGCTAGCTCCGTCCCCGAATCCATCAAGGAGCCAAGAGCTAGCTAGCTAGCTTCCGTCGCCGACGCTGAATCCAGCCAGGACGAGCAGGGCGGTCGTCCGGACGGGCAAGGCTCCCGTGGCAGTTGCTCTTCCGCCAATTGTTTTCTCTCAATACAAGACACCGTAGAAGTGGACGTGAAAACTGTGTTTTTGCACACTGAAAGAAGCTTTTTATTGTGTCCTGTAAAAATATTTACAGGTCTGACGCATTTACGGTGTTTGATCGGACAACTTTTTTCATACACACCCGTATTTAATAATTATTTTACGGATCATAGCATTATACCAGGTCTGCTGGGATATGCTCTTACATAACTAGTCGGTCCTAGCTGACAGAAACCATGAGACCGGCCTGCTCTAGAAGAGGACAAACTTAATCAGCTTCCCAAAGTTCGCACGTTCGAGCAGACAGTGAGTAGTGGTTCATTTTGACATTTTTTGTGCTCTTTATTTTTCCGACGGCAGAACACAGTGGGTTGTACTGGGTGAGCAGACTGCTGCATTCTTTCAGTGAGAAAAAATACACTCTAGGGTCTTTGTTTATGAGGGGCGCAACAGAAAGCGAGGCAAAGAAGAAATATAGAGCCTCTACGATCGGACCCCTGTATTGCCTCTATACATTTGAATATACATTCCGGTCAAAAAATCACGACCCACCCTCGTCTCTTACAACGACCCTATACAAGTTAAGAATATCTCTAACACATCATTTAAAAGTTTGTCGTCCCGTTAAATTCCTGTTGATATGCAGGGCCTAAAAAAGCCCGGTTTGATCAGATACTATAAAACGACTTGGCCTGTAAAACTGTGTTGAATCGGCTATATATACCGGAACCCAACCGATTTAGGGTTCGCATTCGGCAAACGCCTGTCCCCCTTCGTCACAATCTAGCACCCTCCGACAAGAACTCGAGGTCTCTTCTCCGTCGTTTACCGCCCGCATAGCCTCAAAAAACCTACACCGATGTCTAATGGAGGACATGGGGCCGTCATAATGACAAGGCCAGGAGCTTCGGCGTCCACCCGTCGATGGAGGAATGGCATTGCATGCAAGCGTGGGAGTGTGACGTCCTGTCCCGCAGAGGCGGGACATGGGCGTGGAGGAACTTCAACCGCCTGCACGAACTCCTTTGGCCGACAAGCAAGCGTCTCCGGATGGCAGAGCATGAATTCTTCGAGGCGAAGGAGACGGTCATGGCTGGAGAAGAAAGGGTCGTCGTGCGGCTAGAGGCGGCGCACGAAGAGTACGACTTCTTGTTCGCCCTCTTCAGCTCCACCATAGAGTATCATCTCCATGTGAAGAAGGATGATGATGAGCAGATTAGGTTTTTAATCTAGTACTAATACATATGTCCGTGCGTGTGACGAGCGAAAAAAACACAAAACCTGCACCTTCTGCCACTATGTGCCGCCTTTTGTATCCAACTCATGCAAGCATCACAAATAAGATTACTCCCATCCCTAGAAACATTGTGAATGTAAAGTTGTTTACCGAAAAGTAAAACTACAAATATCTAAATTAAAAAATGAAAGGAAAACTTTCTCAAGACTTGAAAAAGATGTCATGTTTTCTTGATTTTAGCAACATAATGTTACTTCCGTGAGGTGTGTAGATAATCCTAAAATTGCAAATCCTATGATATGAAGACATAAAAAAGGCTTGATTCAAGTATGAAGGAAACATTTGTCAATTAGGCAGCCTATACACTTTTGCAGCTCTTCATGGGGCTTTTGCACTAATAGGTTTTATATTACACTAATTTTAACTTGCTTGCTCTGTTCAATTGCCTGAATTCTCCATTTAATTCAGAAAAACAAGCTTGTTCGTAGAATCGATAGACCCAAAAAAAATGTCCACTATCGGATTTGAATCAATGACCCTCACATTACAAATATGAAAAAAACCTAAGAGTAGACCGTTACCCCTCTTTGTTTAGCATTTGAATGACCCATTCATTTTTCTTTATTCTATTTGTCTTTAGGTGGAGTCATCGGCTCTTATGTTATACTTTGTTTGTTCAATATTACCACACGATGAAGAGTTCACCTAGTCGAGTCTACGTAAACATTTTTGTATTTTCATTTATTGAAGGAAATAATTTATAACGGGTGAAAAAATCGATAGGTATCTATTATTAGTGGGACCATCGACACTAAATTAGTAATTATCTTTTTTAATTATAGTGCCAAAATATGTCTTGTATTTGATAAGGAGGAAGTATATATTATTAGGGGAACCATCAACCCTAAATTACTCATCAAATGTTTTGAATTAATTGAAAAGTGGTACATGCATTCGAGATTAGCATGTAGGTTTCGTGGGTCTTTCTTCCCATTAGTTCACCACATTAATTATTTCTTTTTTTAGAAGTATACTCGTTTTCTTTGCTGATTCTTGAGGGGGCCTATTGAGTTTAATTTGCAGACCTATATAAATAGTTGGATTTGTCTGTAAAACAACAATGTGGGACTATATATATGAATTTTTTTTAATATAAAAGAATGATGTAGATCAATTGTACGTAGACTTAACAAACCTATTTGTTGGCCCACATTAGATGATCAGGACACTTGGTTGGCTCAAAAGAAAAAAACAGATGACTTTTAAAAAACTGATCGGGACATTCAAGCATGAGAAAAACTGGCGGGAGGATGATGTCTAAACTCATCGTGTGGTTATACAAAAGGGAAACGTTTCGCATCTACACAACGACGGAAGTGTTCTGCCGGTCGCTGTCGTTAGCTCCTTTTCTCACGCGGAGACAGGGCACTGACTCAGGCTGCAGGTGGGACTGCTAGCGGACATCCCACATCAACCCACCAGATCCCACTACAAATTGGTGGGAAATTGTGGATAACCCACCAAACGTTACATGGGTTAAGTGGGATCCCAGCATTCCCACTTAACGCAAGACATGGTTCTGATGTTTCGTGTAGTTTTGGCCCGGCCCTCAGCCGTCAGACCTCCCTGAGGTGCAGCAGCAAGTGCAGCACGACGCCCGCGATGAACCCCAGCACGACGTTGGAGCCGGTGAGTAGCATGCTGGCGTAGACGAGTATCATGAACGACTCCTCTTTGCTCGCCATATCGCGCGATGCCATGGCCAGCTCCATGCCTGAGAAGAGAACATCACCGCCAGGATGCCCATGGGGAACTCCCCGAGGATTGTCACAAACGAGTTGCTGAACACCACGGACGCCCCGCTCCGGCCGCCCAACCGATACTGCCTTGCGGCCCCGCCAGCCTGCCGAACCAAGATCGGAGACCAAGTTTAGCAAGTGCAATCCAGAGCAAGAAACCATGTACTGAAGTCCAAAGTACTTACAGGTATCAATGAATCCCAATCCTACAAGAAGAACCAAAGTTCATGGTGGAGAGAAAGAGAGGTCACGTTCGGGTAGCGCCTCGGTTGACGCTAGCGGCGACCTAGCCATTGCGTCGGGCCGGGGTCGGGGAGGGAGAATCTTCGAGGCGGGGAACGGGCCAGGAGCGAGGAGGAATAGGCGGGGGTGCGTCGGCATCGATCCGCGACGAGAGTGGTTAGTTTGTGCCACGGTGCCTTCTCTGATCTCTTTGTCCAGGAGGATAACCTATCAAAAGGGGCTGGTGGGCTAAGGTGGGTCCCAATGGGTTAAGTGGAATAGCCCGATTAATTTATTTCCTGTTAAGTGGGAGCCCACTAAAGTAATTTAAGTGGGACAACCCACCTAGTCCCACTTAGTTCCGCTCCCACCTGCAGCCCGAGCGCTGACGCTCGTTTTTTTTCCTTTCTTCTCTCCTTTTTTCCTCTCGTTTCCGTTTTGTTGTTGTTTCTTCTTTGCTTCTTCCTCTCGTCTCCATCAGATCTATCTCGTTTTTCATCAGATCCATGATGGACGGAAAAGCTACATCCGGCTACAAGGGAGCTGCAACCGGCAGGCGGAGGAGCTGCAAACAACAAGGCGGCGGGGGGTGGGTGATCCCATGGTCGGCAGGTGAGGTTGCTGCACGAGGACCTGCAGGGATGGTGTATCGAATGCTACAACCATGTACCACAAAAGTTACAAGCGTCCAAAAAAAGCTACAACCGTTGATCAAAAAAGCTACAACCAAGTCCGTCGGAGTTGCAACCAAAGTTCGCCGGAGTTGTTGTCACGACCGGTTTCTGATTAAAGGATTTAGTTGGAAATTAGCCATTCGTGTCCATAGTGAAGAAAATATTTCCCACTGACGGACTCAACTTGATGCAGAAAACCAGTAGTACTCAATATATTACAAGTAGAGCGAGGGTCGCTTCTACAAAGTATTACAACGAAATGTTACAGTGGTCTTAGGGTGACTCTACTGCTCGCGAAAAATAAAGGGGCACGTCACATCAGAGTAATGTGACATGACGAGTACTACTACACGTTAAGACTCAGAGTGGAGCTCAACAATTTATTCAAGGTGGCGGAAGCGGTGGAATAAAACAACGACGGACTCCGGGATCGCAAGACTGACTAGGACTCCTCTAGACATCAGACTCGCTACCGAACTCCTCATCCATGAGGTCTCCTTCATCCATATCTGGCCACAACAACAAGCCAGTTAGTACTCCGGGAAGTACTTGCAAATAGTTTGCACAAATGATGAAATGCATGCAGTTGATTTTATTTTGCATGGTTAGGATCAAGTTATATCCATAATATAAGTGCAAAAAAATAAATAAGTTAGAGGATAAATCACGCGATAGTCCTCCCGAAATATCCGTAAGAGAAAATAAAGTACCACTGTCGGGCGTCTGAGCAACACCACATATCTCTCCCTAATAATAAAGCGCGGAGCGCTTCTATCGTCCGTCATGGTTATTTTGCAAAAACACCCCTTGCTTTTCCAGTATTCAACCCGTAGTCCGTTTTTGAGTCAAAAATAAATCGTTTTTTACATTTTTCAGAAAACCCCCTGATGTCTCACCTTATCCACCCCGTCCTCTATCCCGGGATCTCCTCTCCGGCGATCCGCCGCACAGCTGCTTGCCGTCAACGTCCACGCCGCAGGAACAAAGGAATGGAAGGCGTCGTTGTGCCTCTTGCCGTCAGCGTCCTGCCGCAGCAGCCAAGCAAATGGTGAGGTGGCGCGGACGGCCTCCTCCATCCCAGGCGGCCCTCTCCGGCGAGCTAAGCCCAAGAATGGGGCGAAGAAGGCGGCCACGAGCACGCTACTCCGCAGCCAGTCCTCTCCCACCTCCACCGATGTAACCTTCTCAACCTCTCCATCATCTCCCGTTTCTGATTTGAATAGATAATAAAGCAGCGGCGCCACCGTAGTCGTCGCCTACAACGATTTTCGTCCGTGCACCCCCACCTGATCGAGGAGGAGGCTGTTCCACGCGAGATCCCGCGAGGAAGGGTGGGATACTGCAGCGAAAAAACACTCCCCCGACCAGGCCGACCAGGGCGAGGAAGGGTTGTCCCACAAGATCCGACGAGGAAGCGCTGGTCGACCGCCTCCGCCAGGGAAGTTGTACCTTCCACGACAAAGAAGAGGTCGGCCATGGCGTGGTCCATCCTCCCCTGCCCCAACAAGGAGGTGGCTATTTCTGGTGAGATCCAAAGCACTCCCCCCAACTTCCATCCCCACAAAATTTGGAGAGGAAGTGCTGCCCTCCGGCCTCCGGCAGGGAAGCTACTACCTTCCATGGCAAAACAAATACAATTCCTCCGCAGCCTCCTTGCATCCTCGCCTTCCTATCCCATGGTACTATTGCATCTTGGTTTTTTGAATGCTATTACATCATGAAAAGAAGGGGAATTGACTATTGGTTCGAAATAATTGGGGGGGGGGGCATAGAGATGTGAGAGATTATGGGGTTCGGCTGTGGAATATTATACAAAGAGATGCAGGTGTTCGGTTGGGGATTTGTACGGTATCATGTTGTTGTGTGTTCCATTCTTTATTCTTTGCTCTCCTTGGGGCAATTTTGGTGTACATGGAGCTATGATTTAGATCAACTATATACTTATGTGTGATGTTCTTTCATGCTTTTGGTGCTCCTGCCGAAGAGATGTTATTTTTAGCTATTTTTACTAATTATTTCTACTGATGTTCATTGCATTTATTTTTGCTACCATATGCAGATTGACGTGATTATATGATAGATTAATACCATTGTCCCGTGTGTGCTAGCTTTAAACGGATGGGTGATGCTTGGTGTATTTTTTTGCGGCAATCTGAACAAACATGGAGGGAGTAGCAGGCTCCAGTTCATTGTGACTCCATTAACAGAGTTCAACCACTCTGGAAAAGGTCATGCTATGTAGTAAGTTCATTTATGGTTGTCTATGTTTCTATTGATGTATTTGAAATGCCTATTCATTGCATATTCAGTTGTCCGAAAAAGGGGTGGCATTTGTGCCATGTTAATCAACTAGGGAAAGTAACACTTGATCACAAGGGTAATAAAGTTAGTAGGTGTATGTAAAGCTATGTAGCTTCGTAAAAAAGATGTGAGCTTAGTTGTTGGTCAGTTGTGTAGCTGCTCTCCAATGACCTTTTGAATTCAACATGTCATCACTCAGATACACAAGGAGGACATGGAACAAATCAGAAAGATCCCGATCCAATCGTGAGCAGGACAACGACGGCGAGCACAAGAAGGGCATGGGCCATGAGAGGAGGAGCAGGAGGGGACTCGCGATGGGTCACGAGGTCGTCGCCGCTTGCCACCGCACGACGCTCGACCAAACCAGCTACTGCAGCCCCATTGCGGAGTCGCCGTGGAACACTTGGACACGATCCAACCTCTACAATGGCCGCTCCTACAAGTTCTCAGTTCCAAAGCTATTTCCACTTGCACTGTTCTTGGTCGGCCCTAAGCTGTTTACGATTTTCTCTGCAAGGAGCTAACTTGCGGTGGTCTGGTGTGGTTTTTCAGACTTACTGAACAGCAAGACCGTGATGGGTCCATCCATCAGCGGGAGAGGACAAGGATGGTGTCTATCCACGAGCAAGACCAAGCAAGACACCCCTACCAAGCTACAGCTCAAGCCTCCAATGCGCAAGTAGTTCGACAAGATGGCCAAGCCTGTCAAGAACTAGGTACTAACGCCACAAAAATTCTACTTGAAAAGTTGGAATGCACATGTTATGCTTGGTTTCTATGCTGCAACTCATTTGTTTGTGCACCTGCTCTTATAGACATTAAACTTTTTTATGGATTGTGCTGTTAACATTTAAGAAGTTTTTTTGTCATTGGAGATTTTGTTTTGGTCTTTGTTTTTAAATGGTGACCAAAGGTATATTGATGTAATTAGCCGTAACAAGGATATGAAGTGATCAATTGGTTATTCAGTGAAATGTTTTTTTACGCTTGGCATCTATGTTCAACTGGTTAAGAAAATTGTTTTTTATAAAATTAGAATCACGTTAGTGAGCGTATATTAAATTATTTTTACCCGTTGCAACGCACGGGCATTTTTGCCAGTAGGGCAAAAGTAAATAACATAACATGCCGCAGTCGGGCGTCTCAGTGACACCACATAAAGGGCTTATAATAGATAACAAACCAATGCCGCAGTCGGGCGTCTCAGCGACACCTCATAAAGGGCTGATAATGAATAACAAAACAATACCACAGTCGGGCGTCTCAGCAACACCTCGTAAAGGGCTTATAATGAATAACAAAACAATGCCACAGTAGGGCGTCTTAGCGACACCTTGTAAAGGGCTTATAATGAATAACAAAACAATGCCACAGTCCGGCGTCTCACTGACACCTCATAAAGGGCTTATAAGAATAAAAAATTGAATATCCAGGAGGTAGAACCGTCGCAAGGATATCCAATAAAGAGAATCATAAGGGTTAGTCCAGAGTAATAATACACGATATGATAATGTCCCGCATCATCATATGGTTCACCACATCCAATTATTAATATTAACACGTATACTCCAAAGACCGACTCTAGGACTGACACTTGACTCGTCAAACAACGTCCTTGACCGGGGACACGACTACTCGAATAGTTTGACTCTGCAGAGGGTGTACTCTTTACCCATAGCCCACGGTTTTCAATAGTCAATATGACTTATTCCGCATACGGCATTTTAGAAGTGGACACTCATAATCATCACACACCCACTTTACCTCCGCGAAGCCCAGATTCACCCGGACTACGCTGTCAAGGTAAAACCAAAAGACGGGGAGGCTCCGACCTCGACTAGCATGGGATCAACAATATTTGTACCGCGCTCTTACGGGGAGTGCCCTCCCTTCCGGTCCCAGACCGAAAACACCCATGCCCCCTCAACCGGATGACTGGATTTAGTCCAGGGCCATGGATACCTTCATACCGGTCCCTCTAATGGTGTGTGATTGATAATAGGTCTACAACTTACTATACCGAACCCATCATCCAAGGAACTGTGGTAGGACGGTAAGAAGTATGACACGGACAAGACTCGATCTAGGTCGATACTAGAGTTTACCAAATTTATACCAGCACCAATGTGCTCAAGCCATGACAAGGCCAGAACCTATCACGTTCCGCGTGACTAGGCTATTCCACAACCTTTCATAACCATCACTTGCCTTCATCATATTATATCATGGTTGATTATATTTGACAAGTATGAAATATGCAAGGTGTTGGAAAAATAAATATGAGCATGATAGCAAACAACACACCAAAAGTAACAAACATGCTTGCCTGGTTCCATGTAGTCGGAATCGAGCTCACTGCAGTTGACGTCGGGTATCTCGGTGTCGGAATCTATGGTATAATAAAAACAACGACATAAGCTACACTGCCTAGCTACTGGTATAGAAATACTTTTAGAAAAATCCTAAAATAAACTAGACCTTATCAGGATCATTTTGCAAAAAAGAATCACTGCAAAAGGAGTTATAGAATAAAAGTTATAGCCAAGACAAAACTAGGGATTGTTTTGTAATTAGTTTCAAAGGAAACAGGGGCTAGATTGGAAAGATTCCAAAGCGCCCAAGGAGGGTGCGTTCTCTAGAAAGGAAAACGGCTTCGACCGAATACGCCTCCGACGAAAACGTTTCGGAGAGGGGGAGAGGGACTGACAGGGGAGGCCCACTTGTCGGCTTTGAACTCCTCACCGACGCCAGAGGCTTCCGGTGATCGTCGGCGACGATAGGAGGGAGGAGAGAGCGAGCTAGGGGTGCGGGTGCACTCACCGTCGACCCGCCTGACAGATGGAGGTGGATTGGATGGCGGGGGATGGCTCACGACGGCGGCAGCAGATCTCTAGCGGCAACAACTCCGGTGACACGACGGAATCAACAACCGAGGGCCTCTCCGTTGAAATCGAGCACGGGGTAAGCAGAGGAGGAGCTCCTGGGTGCGACCGAAGGTCTCAGGGGATCCTACCTCGACTTACACAGCACGGGAGCGGCCGGATCCCAAAGCGGATCTGGGCGGCCGGAGCTGGGGAAGAAGGTCCCTCGAGGGCCTCTTCCTGGATCGGTTGCTTCCTGGTGGGGAAGACGGAGTGCGGGAGAGAGGTGGTTGAGCTCAGAAGCGCTGGGGAAGGGCTGTATCAATAGGCGCTGCGGGAGGGGCTTCGGCCATTACTCCGACGAGGAATTCCGGCGAAGCAGGTGCTTGGGCAGGTGATTAGGTGGTACTGGACGAACCTAATCACTGAGAGGAATTCATTTTTGACCCGAGGAGGCTTGGTCATGCACGAAAAGAACGTGGTGACTATGTAGTCAACACAGAGCTCTGCGACGGCAGGAATGGTGCTCTGGGGTTGCAGGGGCGCGGCGACGAGCTTTGCGGGCTGAACCAGAGCAGGAGGTCGCGAGGAGGTTGCCAGAGCGATGGGCGGTGCCGTGCGGTGCGGCAGTGCAGCAGAGGCACTCTGCTGCCGAAGCAGAGCCGCTGCCGGTGCGTGGGTGGGCTCTGACGGCTTGCCACCGACGAGGAGGAAGGGGCCAAGCTCGTGGGCGATGGAGAGGATAAGAATGAGCACAGGATCGACGAGGAGGGTGTCGTCACTGGTGAGATTGGCGCTGGGGGAGAGGGTAGCGCCTGTCTGAAGGTAGGTCTGAATTAAATTCAGAATTCTTCAGTCCAATGCAGCAGAGGTGCTTGACAGGAGAAAAACCATAGCTAGGAGATGAATTTGATGCTGAAACTTGGAGGGGAGCACTCTCATTGGAAGAAATTAGGCTATAAAAAATTTCAGAATTTTTTGGTGGAGTTTATGACAGGTTTGAATCAAAAATGAGTTTCTGGGGCCAAACTTTGATCAAACCAAATTTGCATTTTTCAGACTTGAGATCCCAAAGTTTTTGCTGAAATAGGTTGAGGATACCAAGGACTAGAAACAACCAAGGTTTGGGGTCAAGATTCCAAAGGAAAAAGGAGGTTCCTTTGGAAATTTTTTGAAGCTCAAACTAATTACAGAATTTCCCATTTTAGCAATAAAAATAATTGGGGTGATCCAACCCTTCTAAATCTTTGGAAAACTTTCAAAAATAAGCTCAGGGATTAGGAGAGGAGTAAAAATATTTAAAAACAGAATATTGATTAATTCTCTTTGAAGAATTAATAAATAAGCTTATGAAGAAAAATCCTAATCAAAATAAAAGTAATCCAATTTAAGAATAAAAGAAATATTCTTTTAACCATTTCACTTATGACAAAGGCCAAGATAATACTTCTGAATTTGTTTGATGGAGAAGAAGCTCAAAAGTTTTTTCTCATGGAGATTAGCAAGAAAACTTCCAAGTTCTTGTCAAGTCAAAAATTTAAAATTTCCTAGGAAATCCAGAAAATAAAAGTTGAAAAATCTTGGGTGTTACACTTGTAGCCGGAGTTGCAACCATGATGAAAAAATGTTGTAATCATTATACAAATTTGCTACATCCGTCATTCTGTTTTGTTGAAACCGTATTGTTTTTTTGCTACAACCGTTAACATGGGCGAGTTGCAACCATGATGGAAAAATGCTGCAACCATTAGAGCAACTCCAATGGGGCGATCCATTTCGTCCGCCGCCGTCCGTTTGGGTCGGCACACACACAAAAGGCGGTCCAACGCGCCGACCCAAACGGACGCACGTCCGTTTTTCGTCCGCGGGCGACCCATTCCTGGCCCATTTTTGAGCTGGATTTGCGTCTGCGCGGACACGAGATGGACACGCGCACACTCGCCTCCTCCTCCCCCCGAGCCCGCTGGTAGGTGGTACATTGGCCTCCCCCCATCCAACAGCAGTCCTCGCTCGCTTCTTTCATTGTTGACGCCGCCACCCATTTTTGTCGGCCACTCTGCCAGCTGCCCACTCTCAACAACGCCGCCCACATCCGCCCACTCTCACAAACGTCGCCCACTCCCACGTCTTGCTGCCGGGGAGCCGACTGCTTCCCACCCCGTCTTGCCGCCGCCGTCTTGCCGCCGGAGAGTGCTACCTCTTGAGCTTGCGTTAGTTTTTCCCTTGAAGAGGAAAGGGTGATGCAGCACAGCAGCAGTAAGTATTTCCCTCAGTTTGAGAACCAAGGTATCAATCCAGTAGGAGTATCAATATGATGCACCAATGTACCTGCGCAAAAACAAACAAACTTGCACCCAACGCTATAAAGGGGTTGTCAATTCTTTCACGATTATTTGCAAGGTGAGATCTGAAGGTGAAAAGTGCAACAAAGTAATTTTGTGGAACTGAAAATAGTATGTGAAGTACACCCGGGGGCCATAGTGTTCACTAGAGGCTTCTCTCATGATAGCAAGTATTACGGTGGTGAACGAATTACTGTCAAGCAATTGATAGAATCGCGCAAATTCATGATGATATCTAAGGAAATGATCATACATATAGGCATCACGTCCGAGACAAGTAGACCGATACTTTCTGCATCTACTACTATTACTCCACACATCGACCGCTATCCAGCATGCATCTAGTGTATTGAGTTCATAACAAACAGAGTAACGCCTTAAGCAAGATGACATGATGTAGAGGGATAAATTCATGCAATAGATATAAACCCCATCTTTTTACCCTTGATGGCAACAACATGATGCATGCCTCACTACCCCTTCTGTCATTGGGTGAGGACACCGCAGGGTTTGAAGCCAAAACCAAGTACTTCTCCCATTGCAAGAATTATAGATCAAGTTGTCCAAACGAAACCCACAACTCGAAGAGAATTACAAGGATACGAAATCATGCATATAAGAGATGAGAGGAGACTCAAATAATATTCATAGATAATATGATGATAAATCCACAATTCATCGGATCTCGACAAACACACCGCAAAAGAAGGTTACATCAGATAGATCTCCATGAAGATCATGGAGAACTTTGTATTGAAGATCCAAGGGAGAGAAGAAGCCATCTAGCTACTAGCTATGGACCCGAAGGTCTGTGGTGAACTATTCACGCATCATCGGAGAGGCAATGGTGTTGATGAAGAAGCCCTCCGTGTCTGAATCCCCCTCCGGCAGGGCACCAGAACGGTCCCTAGATGGGATCTTGCGGAGACGGAAGCATGCGGCGGCGGAAAAGTATTTTTGTGGCTCCCTTTGGTGGTTCTAGATTTTTAGGGAATTTATAGGCGGAAGAAGTAGGGCAAAGGAGACACGTGGGGCCCACAAGCCTGGAAGGCGCGCCCCCCGAGGCCGCGGCTAGGGGGCTTGTGACCTCCCCCGGGGTCCTTTGCCTTGGTTCTCAGGTTCCCCACGTATCTTCTGTTACGGGAAAAAATCATTCCGAAGGTTTTATTCCGTTTGGACTCCGTTTAATATTCTTCTCAAAAGGGTCAAAAACACAGAAAAAACAGGAACTGGCACTTGGCTCTGAGTTAATAGGTTAGTCCGAAAAAGATATAAAATAGCATATTCATGCATACAAAACATCCAAAGTTGACAAGATAATAGCATGGAACCATAAAAAATTATAGATACGTTGGAGACGTATCAAGCACCCCCAAGCTTAACTCCTGCTCGTCCGCGAGTATGGGAGTGATAAAGACTGAATTTTTGATGTGGAATGCTACCTAACATATTTGTCCTTCGTAACTTATTTCTTGTGGCATGAATGTTCACATCCGTAAGATTCAAAACAATAGTTTACTATTGACATGAAAACAATAGTACTCCAAGCATGCTAGCAAAGTGATCATGAACTTTTGAAATAACAAGGCCAAAGAAAGTTATCCCGACAAAATCATATAGTCTGGCTATGCTCCATCATCCCCACACAATGAATTTAAATCATGCACAACCCCGGTATTGGCCAAGTAATTGTTTTCACACTCTTACTTTCTCAAACCTTTTCAACTCTCACGCAATACATGAGCGTGAGCCATGGATATATCACTATAGGTGGAATAGAGTGTGGTAGATGTTGTGAGGCAAAAAGGAGGAGATGGTCACATTGACTCGGTATATGAACGGGCTATGGAGATGCCCATCAATAGATATCAATGTGAATGAGTAGGGATTACCATGCAACGGATGCACTAGCGCTATATGTGTGTGAAAGCTCAAATGGAAAACTAGTGGGTGTGCACCCAACTTGCTTGCTCACGAAGACCTAGGGCAATTTTGAGGAAGCCCATCATTGGAATATACAAGCCAAGTTATATAATGAAAATTCCCACTAGTATATGGAGGTGAAAAAATGAGAGACTCTCTATCATGAAGAACATGGTGCTATTTTGAAGCACAAGTGTGGAAAAAGATAGTAGCATTGTCCCTTCTCTCATTTTCTCTCTTTTTTTTGTTTGGGCTCTTCAGCCTCTTTTATTTTATTTTATTTTTTGGTGGGAAACTTTGGCCTCTTTTTTTTATTTCCTCACATGAGACAATGCTCTAATAATGATGCTCATCACACATTTATTTACTTACAACTCAACACTTAGAGCAATGATGACTCTTTAGGAAATGCCTCCGGCAGTGTACCGGGATGTGCAACGATCTAGCTTAGCGTATGACGTTGAAACATCTCGCCAGCTATCTTACGATCATGCAATGGCAATATGAAAGTGACGACACATGACATGAGACGGAACGGTGGGAGTTGCATGGCAATATATCTCGGAATGGCTATGAAAATGCCATAATAGGTAGGTATGGTGGCTGTTTTGAGGAAGGTATATGGTGGGTTTGTGCACCGGCGAAAGTTGTGCGGCACTAGAATGCTAGCAATGGTGGAAGGTGAAAGTGCATCTATACCATGGACTCACATTAGTCATGAAGAACTCATATACTTATTGCGAAAGTTTTAATTAAGTAATCGAAACAAAGTGCTAAACGCATACTCCTAAGGGAAGGGTTGGTAGGTGTTAACCATCGCGCGATCCCGACCGCAACACAGAGGATGACAATCAATAAATCAATTATGCTCCGACTTCCTAACATAGTGGTTCACCATACGTGCATGCTACGGGAATCACTAACCTCAACACAAGTATTTCTAGATTCACAACACCCTACTAACATAACTCTAATATTACCATATCCATATCTCAGAACTGATTGAGAGGAATCAAACTTCTCTTACTAATCAATGCACTTGAATATGGAAGTTTCTATTATATCATCTTTGGATGCCTCTCATATTTAGGACTAATTTCACAGCACACGCCAATTACCAAGTTACTTAGAGAGAGCAGTCTCAAAATGGTATAAGTGAAGATCGAGAGTTTTTTTTTCTTCAAAATATGACACCGCCATGCTCTAAAAAGGTCTAAGTGAAGCACTAGAGCAAAGTTATCTAGCTCAAAAGATATAAGTGAAGCACATGCGAGATAAATTGCCTGACTCAAAAGATATAAGTGAAGCTCAATGAGTATTCTAGCATATTCACGATGAGTGCATGTCCCTCTCAAAAGGTGTGCAGCAAGGATGGTTGTGAGAAAACAAAAATAAAAGACTCATGTAATACATGGCGCTCCAAGCAAAACACATATCATGTGGTGAATAAAAATATAGCTCCAAGTAACGTTACCGATGGATTGAAGAATAAAGAGGGGATGCCTTCCCTGGGCATCCCCAAGCTTAGGCTTTTTGGTGTCCTTGAATTTGGCTTGGGATGCCTTGGGCATCCCCAAGCTTGAGATCTTTCCACTCTTTATCCCATTGTCCATGAGAACATCACCCAAAACTTGAAAACTTCACAACACAAAACTTAAACAGAAACTCGTGATATCATTAGCATAAGAAAACGAACCACCACCTCTTTAGCTACTGTAGCAAACTTGATTTATATTTATATTGGTGTTATATTACTGTATTCTCACTTTTTCATAGCTAGTACCCCCCGATACTATCCATAGTTTCATCAAAATAAGCAATCAACACAACAAAAACAGAATCTGTCAAAAACAGACAAGTATGTAGAAATCTGTATACTTAGTATACCTCTGTTATCCCAAAAATTCTGAACAATTACGACAATTAGGGAAATTTGTATATCAACCATCAGCAAAAATAAACAACTCAAAAGCTCTTTCTGGATAGGAATTAAAAATAATTTCGTGAGCGCAAATTTTCTATCTTTTTCAGCACGATCAAACAACCATCACCAAAACTAGTCATAAAGGTTCTACTTGGCACAAACACAAAGAGAAACATAAAAAAACACAATCATAACAGAATTATGATGGTGTGGACGCAAGAAAATAGACAACAAAAAGAAAAGATAAATTCATTGGGTTGCCTCTTGATACGTCTCCAACGTATCTATAATTTTTGATGGTTCCATGCTATTATCTTGTCAACTTTGGATGTTTTATATGCATGAATATGCTAATTTATATCTTCTTTGGGACTAACCTATTAACTCAGTGCCAAGTGCCAGTTTCTGTTTTTTCCGTGTTTTTGACCCTTTTTCAGAGGGAGTCCAAATGGAATAAAACTTTGCGATGATTTTTTTGGACCAAAAGAGACCACCGAAGGTTTGCAAGAAGGCCAGAAGAGCCACGAGGGAGTAACAAGCTCGGGAGGCGCGACCCCCTCCCCTAGGTCACACCTACCAGGCTTGTGACCTCCTCGTGGGCCCAACCGACGTAATTCCACTGCCATAAATTCCTATAAATACAGAAACCCCCAAAAAGAAACCTAGATCGAGAGTTCCGCCACCGCAAGCCTCTGTAGCCACCAAAAACCAATCTGGAGCCCGTTCCGGCACCCTGCCGGAGGGGGAATCCATCTCCGGTGGCCATCTTTATCATCCCGGCGATCTCCATGATGAGGAAGGAGTAGTTCTCCCTTGGGGCTGAGGGTATGTACCAGTAGCTATGTGTTTGATCTCTCTCTCTCTCGTGTTCTTGAGATGTCTTGATCTCGATGTACCGTGGGCTTTGCTACTATAGTTGGATCATATGATGTCCTTCCCCCTCTCCCTTCTTGTAATGAGTTGAGTTTCCCCTTTGGAGTTATCTTATCGGATTGAGTCTTTGAGAACACTTGATGTATGTCTTGCACGTGTCTATCTGTGGTGATCAACTTGCGGGTTTGTGACAATGGGAACCTATGCATATGGGTTGGCACACGTTTGGATATTCATGTGAGTACTCGATGTATGTTTTGGCGATCAACTTGCGGGTTTCGTGACATTGGGAACCTATGCATATGGGTTGGCACACGTTTTGACTCTCCGGTAGAAACTTCGGGGCACTCTTTGAAGTTCTATGAGTTGGTTTAATAGATGATCCTGAGATTGTGTGATGCATATCATATAATCACGCCCACGGATACTTGAGGTTACAATGGAGTATCTAGGTGACATTAGGGTCTTGGTTGATATGTATCTTAAGGTGTTATTCTAGTACGAACTCTATGATGTATCGAACGGAAAGAATATCTTCGTGTTATTTTACTACGGACTCTTGAATAGACAATCAGAAAGAATAACTTTGTGGTGATTTCGTACCCGACAATAATCTCTGCATTTGTTCTCTGCTATTAGTGAATCTGGAGTGACTCTTTGTTGCGTGTTGAGGGCTAGTTATATGATCCAATTATGTTATCATTGTTGAGAGAACTTCACTAGTGAAAGTATGAACCGTAGGCCTTGTTTCCACGCATTGCAATACCGTTCGTGCTCACTTTTGTTAGTATTTACCTTGCTGTTTTTGTAATTTCAGATTGCAAAAACCTATATCTACCATCCATATTGCACTTGTATCACCATCTCCTCGCCAAACTAGTGCAACTTATACAACTTACCATTGTATTGGGTGTGTTGGGGACACAAGAGACTCTTTGTTATTTGGTTGCAGGGTTGCTTGAGAGAGACCATCTTCATCCTATGCCTCCCGCGAATTGATTTAGGTCACCCACTTGAGGGAAAATTGCTACTGTCCTACAAACATTTGCACTTGGAGGCCCAACAGTGTCTACAAGGAGAAGGTTGCGTAGTAGACATCAAGCTCTTTTCTGGCGCCGTTGCCGGGGAGGTTAGCACTTGAAGGTATATCTTTAGATCTTGCAATCGAATCTTTCAGTTTCTTGTTTTATCACTAGTTTAGTCTATAAAAGAAAACCACAAAAAAATGGAATTGAGTTGGCCACATATGCTTCATCTTTTCAATGTCTTTCATGAAAATGATGGGAAGGAAAATTGTGCTCAAGTGCTAGAAGAAGAATTACATAGAATGCTTGGCATGAAATATGTGAATTATGAGCATGATTCCAATGTTGTTAGCATGTATTCTTTTAATACCCACGATTCTAATGATATGCAAAGCCACAAGCTTGGGGATGCTATGTTTGATGAAGATGATCTTTTTAGTTCCCCCACTTTGAATGATCAAAATTATTATGATGAAAGCATGCCCCTATCTATGATGATTATTGTGATGATACTTATGCTATAAAGAAAAGGGATGATACAACTTGTCATACTCTTGAGTATCATTTCACTGAACATTACTCTTTTAATGTGGAAACAATTCGTAGTGTTCAAGTCTTTTATGGTACTCCCATTACTATTGATGAGAATGAATTTCCTTATGTGGAGAGTAGTAAAATTTCTATGCTTGTAGATCATGAAAAGAATGCTTTAGGTGCTGGTTATATTGTTGAATTAATTCATGATGCTACTGAAAATTATTATGAGAGAGGATCATATGCTTCTACATATTGCAATGATATCAAGCTTCCTCTCCATGTGTTGAAACTTTTGAAGTCATGCTTGTTTTATCTTCCTATGCTAGTTGATTCTTGCTCCAATAAATTGTTTGATCACAAAATCCCTATGCATAGGAAGTGTGTTAGACTTAAATGTGCTAGTCATATACTCCATGATGCTTCCATTATGTTTCATTCCTTATCTTTTATGTGAGCATCATTCAAATCATCATGCCTAGCTTGAAAGGCATTAAAGAAAAGTGCTTGTTGGGAGACAACCCAATATGTATCCTTACTGTTTTTGTGTGTTCACATGATTAAGCTACTGTATTAATCATGTTTTGTTGCCTTTGTTTCAATAAAGTGCCAAGTAAAGCCTTTATGATTAGTTTGGGTGATAGTTGTTTGATCATGCTGAAAAAGACAGAAACTTTGCGCTAACGAAATTATTTTTCATTCCTATCCAGAGAGCGATTTTAGGTTTATTATTTTTGCTTATGATTGATATACTAATTTCCCTAATTTTCATAATTGTTCAGAAGTTTTGGAGGTGCAAAAGTATGGTCATTGTTCAGATCATTCCAGACTATTCTTTTTTTGACAGATTTTGTTTTCAATGCATACTTTGCTTGTTTTGGTGTTTCCATAGATTATTTTGAGTAATATAAATTGTGGAAATAGTAAGATACAATAGGAATTGTGTGAAAATAATTACGAGTCTTGTTTTGATAGTACCCAAGTGATTGATTTGCTCGTTATCATACTAACACATCTCACGAAGTTCCGTTAAGTTTTCTGTTGTGAAGTTTTCAAGTTTTGGGTAGAGTTTCGATGGACTATGGACCAAGGAGTGGCAAGAGCCTAAGCTTGGGGATGCCCAAGGCATCCCAAGACACATTCAAAGATACCAAAAAGCCTAAGCTTGGGGATGCCCAAGGCATCCCAAGACACATTCAAAGATACCAAAAAGCCTAAGCTTGGGGATGCCCCGGGAAGGCATCCCCTCTTTCGTCTTCAATCCATCGGTAACTTTACTTGGGGCTATATTTTTATTCACCACATGATATGTGTTTTTCTTGGAGCATCATTTTATTTTGTTAGAATAAGGTACTTAGGATCTGAAATTCCTAGGTGGGAGAGTCTCCACATAGTCAAATAGTTGTTCAACTACTCATTCAGCTTCACTTATATCTTTTGGAGTAGTTTGTCTTTTGCTCTAGTGCTTCACTTATATCTTTGAAGAGCATTGCAATGGTTCTATTTTATAGAATTAGTTGAACTCTCGTTCTTCACTTAGATCATTTTGAGAGTCTTAAACAGCATGGTACCTTGCTTAGGTTATGAATCTAGTCCTAATATGATAGGCATCCAAAGAGGATAAAACCCTTCATATTCATGTGCATTGATTAATAAGAGAAGTTTGATTCCTCTCAATTGGTTTTGAGATATGGATATGGTAATATTAGAGTGATGCTAGTAGGGTGTTGTGAATCTAGAAATACTTGTGTTGAACTTAGTGATTCCTGTAGCATGCACGTATGGTGAACCGCTATGTTAGGAAGTCGGAGCATAATTGATTTATTGAGTGTCATCCTTTGTGTGGCGGTCGGGATCGCGCAATGGTTAACACCTACCAACCCTTCCCCTATGAGTATGCGTTTAGCACTTTGTTTCGATTACTAATAAAAACTTTTGCAATAAGTATATGAGTTCTTCTTGACTAATGTGAGTCCATGGTATAGATGCACTTTTACCTTCCACCATTGCTAGCCTCTCTAGTACCGCGCAACTTTCGCCGGTGCACAAACCCACCATATACCTTCCTCAAAACAACCACCATACCTACCTTTTATGGCATTTTCATAGCCATTCCGAGATATATTGCCATGCAACTCCCACCGTTCTGTCTCATGACAGGTGCCGTCACTTTCATATTGCCATTGCATGATCGTGAGATAGCTAGCGAGATGTTTCAACGTCATACGCTAAGCTAGATCATTGCATATCCCGGTACACTTGCGGAGGCATTTCCTATAGAGTCATCATTGTTCTAAGTATTGAGTTATAAGTAAATAAAAGTGTGATGATCATCATTATTAGAGCATCGTCCCATGTGAGGAAATAAAAAAAAAGAGGCCAAAGATGCTCACCAAAAAAAGAGAGGCCAAAGAGCCCAAACAAAAAAATGAGAGAAAAGAGAGAAGGGACAATGCTACTATCCTTTTCAACACTTGTGCTTCAAAATAACACCATGTTCTTCATGATAGAGAGTCTCTTGTTTTGACACTTCCATATACTAGTGGGAATTTTCATTATATAACTTGGCTTGTATATTCCAATGATGGGCTTCCTCAAAATTGCCCTAGGTCTTCGTGAGCAAGCAAGTTGGGTGCACACCCACTAGTTTTCATTTTGAGCTTTCACACATTTATAGCTCTTGTAAATCCATTGCTTGGGAATCCCTACTCATTCACATTGATATCTATTTATGGGCATCTCCATAGCCCATTGATACGCCGAGTCAACGTGACCATCTCCTCCTTTTTGCCTCACAACCTCCACCACACTCTATTCCACCTATTGTGCTATATCCATGGCTCATGCTCATGTATTGCGTGAGAGTTGAAAAAGTTTGAGAAAGTAAGAGTGCAAAAACAATTACTTGGCCAATACCGGGGTTGTGCATGATTTAAATTCGTTGTGTGGGGATGATGGAGCATAGCCAGACTATATGATTTTGTAGGGATAACTTTCCTTGGCCTTGTTATTGTTGGAAATATGCCCTAGAGGCAATAATAAATTAGTTATTATTATATTTCTTAGTTCATGATAATCGTTTATTATCCATGCTATAATTGTATTGATTGGAAACACAATACTTGTGTGGATACATAGACAAAACACTGTCCCTAGTAAGCCTCTAGTGGACTAGCTCGTTGATCAAAGATGGTCAAGGTTTCCTGGCCATAGGCAAGTGTTGTCACTTGATAACGGGATCACATCATTAGGAGAATCATGTGATGGACTAGACCCAAACTAATAGACGTAGCATGTTGATCGTGTCATTTTGTTGCTACTGTTTTCTGCGTGTCAAATATTTATTCCTATGACGAGATCATATAACTCACTGACACCAGAGGAATGCTTTGTGTGTATCAAACGTCGCAACGTAACTGGGTGACTATAAAGATGCTCTACAGGTATCTCCGAACGTGTTAGTTGAGTTAGTATGGATCAAGACTGGGATTTGTCACTCCGTGTGACGGAGAGGTATCTCGGGGCCCACTCGGTAATACAACATCACACACAAGCCTTGCAAGCAATGTAACTTAGTGTAAGTTGCGGGATCTTGTATTACGGAACGAGTAAAGAGACTTGCCGGTAAACGAGATTGAAATAGGTATGCGGATACTGACGATCGAATCTCGGGCAAGTAACATACCGAAGGACAAAGGGAATGACATACGGGATTATACGAATCCTTGGCACTGAGGTTCAAACGATAAGATCTTCATAGAATATGTAGGATCCAATATGGGCATCCAGGTCCCGCTATTGGATATTGACCGAGGAGTCTCTCGGGTCATGTCTACATAGTTCTCGAACCCGCAGGGTCTGCACACTTAAGGTTCGACGTTGTTTTATGCGTATTTGAGTTATATGGTTGGTTACCGAATGTTGTTCGGAGTCCCGGATGAGATCACGGACGTCACGAGGGTTTCCGGAATGGTCCGGAAACGAAGATTGATATATAGGATGACCTCATTTGATTACCGGAAGGTTTTCAGAGTTACCGGGAATGTACCGGGAATGACGAATGGGTTCCGGGAGTTCACCGGGGGGGGGGGGGCAACCCACCCCGGGGAAGCCCATAGGCATTGGGGGAGCCACACCAGCCCTTAGTGGGCTGGTGGGACAGCCCACAAGTGCCCAATGCGCCAAGAGAAGAAAAATCAAGAGGAAAGAAAAAAAAAGGAAGGAGGTGGGAAGGAAGGGGGACTCCTCCCACCAAACCAAGTCCAACTCGGTTTGGGGGGGGGGTCCTCCCCCCCTTGGACTCGGCCGACCCCCTTGGGGCTCCTTGAGCCCCAAGGCAAGGTCCCCTCCCTCCCACCTATATATACGGAGGTTTTAGGGCTGATTTGAGACGACTTTTCCACGGCAGCCCGACCACATACCTCCACGGTTTTTCCTCTAGATCGCGTTTCTGCGGAGCTAGGGCGGAGCCCTGTTGAGACAAGGTCATCACCAACCTCCGGAGCGCCGTCACGCTGCCGGAGAACTCTTCTACCTCTCCATCTCTCTTGCTGGATCAAGAAGGCCGAGATCATCGTCGAGCTGTACGTGTGCTGAACGCGGAGGTGCCGTCCGTTCGGTACTAGATCGTGGGACTGATCGCGGGATTGTTCGCGGGGCGGATCGAGGGACGTGAGGACGTTCCACTACATCAACCGCGTTCACTAACGCTTCTGCTGTACGATCTACAAGGGTACGTAGATCACTCATCCCCTCTCGTAGATGGACATCACCATGATAGGTCTTCGTGCGCGTAGGAAAATTTTTGTTTCCCATGCGACGTTCCCCAACAGTGGTATCAGAGCTAGGTTCATGCGTAGATGTCTTCTCGAGTAGAACACAAAAGTTTTTGTGGGCGGTGATGTGCGTTTTGCTGCCCTCCTTAGTCTTTTCTTGATTCCGCGCTATTGTTGGATTGAAGCGGCTTGGACCGACATTACTCGTACGCTTACGAGAGACTGGTTTCATCGTTACGAGTAACCCCCTTTGCTCAAAGATGACTGGCAAGTGACGGTTTCTCCAACTTTAGTTGAATCGGATTTGACCGAGGAGGTCCTTGGATGAGGTTAAATAGCAACTCATATATCTCCGTTGTGGTGTTTGCGTAAGTAAGATGCGATCCTACTAGATGCCCTTGGTCACCACGTAAAACATGCAACAACAAAATTAGAGGACGTCTAACTTGTTTTTGCAGGGTATGCTTGTGATGTGATATGGCCAACGATGTGATGTGATATATTGGATGTATGAGATGATCATGTTGTAATAGAAATATCGACTTGCACGTCGATGGTACGGCAACCGGCAGGAGCCATAGGGTTGTCTTTATACTAACGTTTGTGCTTGCAGATGCGTTTACTATTTTGCTAGGATGTAGTTTTGGTAGTAATAGCATGAGTAGCACGACAACCCCGATGGCAACACGTTGATGGATGATCATGGTGTGGCGCCGGTGACAAGAAGATCGTGCCGGTGCTTTGGTGATGGAGATCAAGAAGCACGTGATGATGGCCATATCATGTCACTTATGAATTGCATGTGATGTTAATCCTTTTATGCACCTTATTTTGCTTAGAACGACGGTAGCATTATGAGGTGATCTCTCACTAAAATTTCAAGACGAAATTGTGTTCTCCCCGACTGTGCACCGTTGCTACAGTTCGTCGTTTCGAGACACCACGTGATGATCGGGTGTGATAGACTCAACGTTCACATACAACGGGTGCAAAACAGTTGCGCACGCGGAACACTCGGGTTAAGCTTGACGAGCCTAGCATGTGCAGACATGGCCTCGGAACACATGAGATCGAAAGGTCGAGCATGAATCGTATAGTTGATATGATTAGCATAGAGATGCTTACCACTGAAAGTATTCTCGACTCACGTGATGATCGGACTTGAGATAGTGGATTTGGATCATGTACCACTCAAATGACTAGAGAGATGTACTTTTTGAGTGGGAGTTCTTAAGTAATATGATTAATTGAACTAATTGTCATGAACATAGTCTAATGGTCTTTGCGAATTACGATGTAGCTTGTGCTATAGCTCTACTGTTTTTATATGTTCCTAGAGAAAATTTAGTTGAAAGTTGATAGTAGCAAACTTTGCAGACTAAGTCAGTAAAACCGAGGATTGTCCTCGTTGCTGCACAGAAGGCTTATGTCCTTAATGCACCACTCGGTATGATGCACCTCGAGCGTCGTCTGTGGATGCTGTGAACATCCGACATACACGTTTCTGATGACTAAACGATAGTTCAGTACAAAATACTTGATGGCTTAGAAGCAAGGCGCCGAAAACGTTTTAAAACGTCACGGAACATAAGTGATGTTCTAAAGAGATGAAATTGCGATTTCATGCTTGTGCCCTTGTTAAGAGGTACGAGACCTCCAACAAGATTCTTTGTCCACAAAGTAAAGGAGAAAAGCTCAATCTATGAGCATGTGCTCAGATTTTCTGAGTACGACAATCACTTGAATCAAGTGGGAGTTAATCCTCCAGATGAGATAGTGATGGTTCTCAAAAGTCACTGCCACCAAGCTGTGAGAGCTTCGTGATGAACTATAACATATCAAGGATAGATACAATGATCCTTGAGCGATTCATGATGTTTGACACTGCGAAAGTAGAAATCAAGAAGGAGCATCAATAGTTGATGGTTTGTAAAACCACTGAGTTTCAAGAAAGGCAAGGGCTAGAAGGGATACTTCGTGAAACGGCAAAACAGTTGCTGCACTAATGAAGAGACCCAAGATTAAACCCAAACCCGAGACTAAGTGCTTCTATAATGAGGGGAACAGTCACTGAGGCGGAGCAACTCTAGATACTTGGTAGATAAGAAGGCTGGCAAAAGTCGAAAGAAGTGTATTTGATATACACGATGTTGATGTGTACTTTACTAGTACTCCTAGTAGCATGAGGGTATTGGATACCGGTTCAGTTGCTAAGTGATTAGTAACACGAAATGTAAGCTACGGCATAAACGGAGACTAGCTAAAGGTGAGGTGACGATACGTGTTGGAAGTGTTTCCAAGGTTGATATGATCGAACGTGGCACGCTCCCTCTACCATCGGGATTGGTGTTAAACCTAAATAATCATTATTTGGTGCTTGCGTTAAGCATGAACATGACTGGATCGTGTTTATTGCAATACGATTATTCATTTAAAGAGAATAATGGTTACTCTATTTTCTTGTATAATCACCTTCAATGGTTTATTGAATCTCGATCGTAGTGTTACACATGTTCATGATATTGGTGCCAAAAGATACGAGTTGATGATGATAGTACCACTTACTTGTGGCACTGCCGCTTGAGTCATGTTGGTATAAATTGCATGAAGAGGATCCATGCTGATGGATATTTATACTCACTTGTTTTTGAATCACTAGTGACATGCAAATCATACCACATGAGCAAGGCCTTGTTTTCATTGAGATGAAACAAGATAGTAACTTATTGGAAGTGATACATTTTGATGTATGCAGTCCAATGGGTGATAAGGCACGCAGTGGATATCTTTATGTTCTCACTTCACTGACGATTTGAGTAGATACAAAAGTATTTACTTAATGAATCACAAGTCTGAAATATTGAATAGTTCAATTCCATTTCAGAGTGAAGTTCGTCGTAACAAGAGGATAAACTGTCTACGATATGATCATGGAAATGAATGTCTGAGTTACGAGTTTTGGTACGCAGTTAAGACAATGTAGAAATTGTTTCGCAGTTCATGCCACCTGGAACATCATAGTGTGATGATGTGTCTGAACGTCATAGCCACGCACTATTTGGTATGGTGCATACTATGATGTCTCTTATCGAATTACCACTATCGTTTATGGGTTATGCATTAGAGATAACCGCACTCACTTTAAATAGGGCACCGCGTATTTCCATTGAGATGACACGGTATAGACTGAGGTTTAGAGAAATCTAAACTGTCGTTTCTTGAAAGTTTGGGGCTTCGACACTTATGTGAAAAAGTTTCAGTCTGATAAGCTCGAACCCAAAGCGGATAAATGCATCTTCATAGGATATCCAAAACAGTTGGGTACATCTCCTATCTCAGATCCGAAAGCAAAGTGTTTGTTTCTAGAAACGGATCCTTTCTCGAGGAAAGGTTTCTCTCGAAAGAATTGAGTGGGAGGGTAGTAGAACTTGATGAGGTTATTGAACCACCACTTCAACCAGTGTGTAGCAGGGCGCAGGAAGTTGTTCCTGTGGCGCCTACACCAATTGAAGTGGAAGCTGATGATGGTGATCATCAAGCATCGGATCAAGTTACTACAAGCCTCGTAGGTCGACAAGGTCGCGTACTACTGCAGAGTGGTACGGTAACCCTGTCTTGGAGGTCATGTTGTTGAGCAACAGTGAACCTACGAGTTATGGAGAAAGCGATGGTGGGCCCAGATTCCGACAAATGGCTGGAAGCCATGAAATCCGAGAGAGGATCCATGTATAAAAACAAAGTGTAGACTTTGAAAGAACTACTTGATGGTCATAAGACTATTGAGTAAAGATGGATTTTAAAAGAAGACAGACGATGATGGTGATAAGTCACTATTAAGAAAAGCTCGACTTGTCGCAAAGATGTTTTCGACAAGATCAAACAGTTGACTATGATGAGACTTTCTCACTCGTAGCGATGCTAAAGGTCTGTTAGAATTATGTTAGTTGTTGATGCATTATTTATGAAATATTGCACATAGGATATCAAAACATTGTTTTCTCGACGGTTTCCTTGAGGAAACATTGTATGTGATACAACCAGAAGGTTTTGTCGATCCTAAAGATACTAGCAAGTATGCAAGCTCCAGTGATCCTTCAATGGACTGGTGCAAGCATCTCGGAGTTGGAATATACACTTTGATGAGATGATCAAAGATTTTTGGTTTGTACAAGGTTTATGAGAAACTTGTATTTCCAAAGAAGTGAGTGGGAGCACTATAGAATTTCTGATAAGTATATGTGGTTGACATATTGTGGATCAGAAGTAATGTAGAATTTCTGTAAAACATACAAGGTTGTTTGAAAGGAGTTTTCAAAGGAATAACTGGATTGAGCTACTTGAACGTTGAGCATCAAAGATCTATGGAGATAGATCGAAAGCGCTTAATGGAAGTTTCAACAAGATGCATGCCTTGACAAGTTTTGAAGGAGTTCAAAATAGATCAGCAAAGAAGGAGTTCTTGGTTGTGTTGTAAGGTGTGAATTTAAGTAAGACTCAAAACCCGACCACGGCAGAATAAAGAGAATAGACGAAGGTCGTCTTCTATGCCTTAGCCGTAGACTCTAAAGTATGCCATGCTGAGTGCCGCACCTGATGTGTGCCTTGCAGCAAGTCTGTTGAGAGGTACAGAGAGTGATCCATGATTGAATCACTAGCATTGGTCAAAATTTATCCTTAGTAACTGATGGACTAAGGAATTTTTTCTCGATTATGGAGGTGGTTGAAGAGTTCGTCGTAAAGGGTTACGTCGATGCAAGCTTTGACACTAATCCGAATAACTATGAGTAGTGAAACGGATTCGTATAGTAGAGTAGATATTTGGAGTATTTCCGAATAGCACGTAGTAGCAGCATCTATAAGATGACATAAAGATTTGTAAAGAACGCACGGATCTGAAAGTTTCAGAACCGTTGACTAAAACCTCTCTCACGAGCAAGACGTGATCAGACCCCATAACTATATGGGTGTTGGATTCGTTGGAATCACATGGTGATGTGAACTAGATTATTGACTCTAGTGCAAGTGGGAGACTATTGGAAATATGCCCTAGAGGCAATAATAAATTAGTTATTATTATATTTCTTAGTTCATGATAATCGTTTATTATCCATGCTATAATTGTATTGATTGGAAACACAATACTTGTGTGGATACATAGACAAAACACTGTCCCTAGTAAGCCTCTAGTGGACTAGCTCGTTGATCAAAGATGGTCAAGGTTTCCTGGCCATAGGCAAGTGTTGTCACTTGATAACGGGATCACATCATTAGGAGAATCATGTGATGGACTAGACCCAAACTAATAGACGTAGCATGTTGATCGTGTCATTTTGTTGCTACTGTTTTCTGCGTGTCAAGTATTTATTCCTATGACCATGAGATCATATAACTCACTGACACCGGAGGAATGCTTTGTGTGTATCAAACGTTGCAACGTAACTGGGTGACTATAAAGATGATCTACAGGTATCTCCGAACGTGTTAGTTGAGTTAGTATGGATCAAGACTGGGATTTGTCACTCCGTGTGACGGAGAGGTATCTCGGGGCCCACTCGGTAATACAACATCACACACAAGCCTTGCAAGCAATGTAACTTAGTGTAAGTTGCGGGATCTTGTAGTACGGAACGAGTAAAGAGACTTGCCGGTAAACGAGATTGAAATAGGTATGCGGATACTGACGATCGAATCTCGGGCAAGTAACATACCGAGGGACAAAGGGAATGACATACGGGGTAATACGAATCCTTGGCACTGAGGTTCAAACGATAAGATCTTCGTAGAATATGTAGGATCCAATATGGGCATCCAGGTCCCGCTATTGGATATTGACCGAGGAGTCTCTCGGGTCATGTCTACATAGTTCTCGAACCCGCAAGGTCTGCACACTTAAGGTTCGACGTTGTTTTATGCGTATTTGAGTTATATGGTTGGTTATCGAATGTTGTTCGGAGTCCCGGATGAGATCACGGACGTCACGAGGGTTTCTGGAATGGTCCGGAAACGAAGATTGATATATAGGATGACCTCATTTGATTACCGGAAGGTTTTCGGAGTTATCGGGAATGTACCGGGAATGACGAATGGGTTCCGGGAGTTCACCGGGGGGGGGGGGGGGGGCAACCCACCCCGGGGAAGCCCATAGGCATTGGGGGAGCCACACCAGCCCTTAGTGGGCTGGTGGGACAGCCCACAAGTGCCCAATGCGCCAAGAGAAGAAAAATCAAGAGGAAAGAAAAAAAAAAGGAAGGAGGTGGGAAGGAAGGGGGACTCCTCCCACCAAACCAAGTCCAACTCGGTTTGGGGGGGGGGAGTCCTCCCCCCCTTGGACTTGGCCGACCCCCTTGGGGCTCCTTGAGCCCCAAGGCAAGGTCCCCTCCCTCCCACCTATATATACGGAGGTTTTAGGGCTGATTTGAGACGACTTTTCCACGGCAGCCCGACCACATACCTCCACGGTTTTTCCTCTAGATCGCGTTTCTGCGGAGCTCGGGCGGAGCCCTGTTGAGACAAGGTCATCACCAACCTCCGGAGCGCCGTCACGCTGCCGGAGAACTCTTCTACCTCTCCGTCTCTCTTGCTGGATCAAGAAGGCCGAGATCATCGTCGAGCTGTACGTGTGCTGAACGCGGAGGTGCCGTCCGTTCGGTACTAGATCGTGGGACTGATCGCGGGATTGTTCGCGGGGCGGATCGAGGGACGTGAGGACGTTACTACATCAACCGCGTTCACTAACGCTTCTGCTGTACGATCTACAAGGGTACGTAGATCACTCATCCCCTCTCGTAGATGGACATCACCATGATAGGTCTTCGTGCGCGTAGGAAATTTTTTGTTTCCCATGCGACGTTCCCCAAGAGTTATTTCGAAAGTTCATGATTACTTTGCTAGTTTGCTTGAAGTATTATTGTTTCCATGTCAATAGTAAACTATTGTTTTGAATCTTACGGATCTGAACATTCATGCCACAAGAAAGAAGTTAAAAAAGACAAATATGTTAGGTAGCATTCCACATCAAAAATTCAGTCTTTATCACTTCCCTACTCGAGGACGAGCAGGAGTTAAACTTGGGGATGCTTGATATGTCTCCAACGTATCTATAATTTTTGTTGGTTCCATGCTATTATCTTGTCAACTTTGGATGTTTTATATGCATGAATATGCTATTATATATCTTTTTTGGGACTAACCTATTAAATCATTGCCAAGTGCCAGTTTCTGTTTTTTGACCCTTTTTCAGTCGGAGTCCAAATGGAATAAAACTTTGTGATGATTTTTTTTGGACCAAAAGAGACCCCCGAAGGTTTGGAAGATGGCCAGAAGAGCCACGAGGGAGTAACAAGCCCGGGAGGCGCGACCCCCCTAGGCCGCACCTACCAGGCTTGTGACCTCCTTGTGGGCCCAACCGACGTAATTCCACCGCCATAAATTCCTATAAATATGGAAACCCCCAAAAAGAAACCTATATCGGGAGTTCCGCCGCCGCAAGCCTGTGTAGCCACCAAAAACCAATCTGGAGCCCGTTCCGGCACCCTGCCGAAGGGGGAATCCATCTCCGGTGGCCATCTTCATCATCCCGGAGATCTCCATGACGAGGAGGGAGTAGTTTTCCCTCGGGGTTGAGGGTATATACAAGTAGCTATGTGTTTGATCTCTCTCTCGTGTTCTTGAGATGTCTTGATGTCAATGTACCGCGGGCTATTATAGTTGGATCTTATGATGTTCTTCCCCCTCTCCCTTCTTGTAATGAATTGAATTTCCCCTTTGGAGTTATCTTATCGGATTGAGTCTTTGAGAACACTTGATGTATGTCTTGCACGTGTCTATCTGTGGTGATCAACTTGCGTGTTTGTGACATTGTGAACCTATGCATATGGGTTGGCACACGTTTGGATATTCATGTGAGTATTCGATGTATGTTTTGGTGATCAACTAGCGGGTTTTGTGACATTAGGAACCTATTCATATGGGTTGGCACACGTTTTGACTCTCTGTTAGAAACTTCGGGGCACTCTTTGAAGTTCTATGTGTTGGTTGAATAGATGATTCTGAGATAGGTGATGCATATCGTATAATCATGCCCACGGATACTTGAGGTGACAATGGAGTATCTAGGTGACATTAGGGTCTTGGTTGATATGTATCTTAAGGTGTTATTCTAGTACGAACTCTATGATGGATCGAATGGAAAGAATAGCTTCGTGTTATTTTACTACAGACTCTTGAATAGATCGATCAGAAAGAATAACTTTGTGGTGGTTTCGTACCCGACAATAATATCTTTGTTTGTTCTCCGCTATTAGTGACTTTGGAGTGACTCTTTGTTGCATGTTCAGGGCTAGTTATATGATCCAATTATGTTATCATTGTTGAGATAACTTCACTAGTGAAAGTATGAACCCTAGGCCTTGTTTCCACGCATTGCAATACCGTTCGTGCTCACTTTTGTTACTAGTTAGCTTGCTGTTTTTGTAATTTCAGATTGCAAAAACCTATATCTACCATCCATATTGCACTTGTATCACCATCTGTTCGCCGAACTAGTGCACTTATACAGCTTACCATTGTATTGGGTGTGTTGGGGACACAAGATACTCTTTGTTATTTGGTTGCAGGGTTGCTTGAGAGAGACCATCTTCATCCTACGCCTCCCGCGGATTGATAAACCTTAGGTCACCCACTTGAGGGAAAATTGCTACTGTCCTACAAAACTCTGTACTTGGAGGCCCAACAACGTCTACAAGGAGAAGGTTGCGTAGTAGACATCACCTCCCAACAAGCGCTATTGTTTAACGCCCTTAGCTAGGCATAAGGCGATATAATCAAGTGTCGTCATCTTTGGTGCTCAAACCATAAGTAGCCCTCATCATGGATTCATAAGGCAATCTTATTTTCTTTCTAGGAAAGTGTTCCATGCCCTTCTTTAATGGAAATTGAAATCTAATATTCCCTTCCTTCATATCGATGATAGCACCAATATCCCTAAGGAAAGGTCTACCAAGAATGATGGGACATGTCGGATTGCAATCAATATCAAGCACAATGAAATCTACGGGCACATAGTTCCTATTTGCAATAATAAGAACATCATTGATCCTTCCCATAGGTTTCTTAATAGTAGAATCCGCAAGATGCAAATTAAGAGAGCACTCATCAATCTCATTGAAGCCTAGAACATCACACAAAGACTTTGGAATAGCGGAAATACCAGCACCCAAATCACACAAAGCATTGCATTCATAGTTTTTAATCTTGATTTTGATAGTAGGTTCCCACTCATCATGAAGTTTTCTAGGAATAGATACTTCCAACTCAAGTTTCTCTTCGAGAGATTTCATCATAGCACCAACGATATGATCGGTAAAGGATTTATTTTGGCTATAAGCATGTGGAGAGTTTAGCATGGATTGCATCAAGGAAATACATTCAATCAAAGAGAAACTATCATAATTGAATTCCTTGAAATCCAAAGTAGCAATTTCATCACTACTCAAAGTTTTGATATCCTCTACTCCACTTTCAGTGCTTTTAGCATCAAGGTAGATAGACTCCGAATCATTGGGGCGTTTTTCAACCAAAGTGGATTCATATCCAGCCCCATCATCATTAGGATTGACATTAGAAAACAAGGATTCAATAGGAGTCACACCAAGCACTTTAAGATCTTCGTGATTCTCATCACATATTTCAAGTTTAGCAACCATTTTATTGACTAAGGTAGCTTGTTTATCAGAAATCTGGCCTACCAATTTCTCAAGACGAGCAAATTGAGAATTTAATGCAAGGAATTCTTTGGCCATATCATCAACCTCTTTATTCATATAAGCCATAAAAGAATTTTCCTCCCTTAGTTCTCTACGAAAGTAGCTGTTATGATCAAACTGAGTAGACATGAAGCTTTTAACACTAGTTTCAATCTCTTCCAACCTTTTATAGTGAGCATCATAATCATTTGGTTGGTCCATACAGGTCTTAGCAGGCAGACAAACGCACAAGCAAACAGAAGGCAAGCGAAAGAAAAGGGCGAACGAAAAAGGGAAATATTTTTGTAAATTTTGTTTTTCACAAGCGGGGGATAGGAAAATGAGAGGCAAAAGGCAAATAATGTAAATGCAAGAGATGAGTTTGCGATAGTTACTTGGATAAGCTTCACTTTGAATACTCCCCGGCAACGGCGCCATAAATTGGCACGTTGACGAGAGACTATTCTTGACTTGATACTCCCCGACAACGGCGCCAAAAATTCTTCTTGCTACCTCTTGAGCTTGCGTTGGTTTTTCCCTTGAAGAGGAAAGGGTGATGCAGCACAACAACAGTAAGTATTTCCCTTAGTTTGAGAACCAAGGTATCAATCCAATAGGAGTATCAAGATGATGCACCAATGTACCTGCACAAAAACAAACAAACTTGCACCCAACGCTATAAAGGGGTTGTCAATCCCTTCACGATTATTTGCAAGCTGAGATTTGAAGGTGAAAAGTGCAACAAAGTAATTTTGTGGAACTGAAAATAGGATGTGAAGTAGACCCGGGGGCCATAGTGTTCACTAGAGTCTTCTCTCATGATAGCAAGTATTACGGTGGGTGAACAAATTACTATCGAGCAATTGATAGAATCGCGCAAAGTCATGATGATATCTAAGGCAATGATCATACATATATGCATCACGTCCGAGACAAGTAGACCGATACTTTCTGCATCTACTACTATTACTCCACACATCGACCGCTATCCAGCATGCATCTAGTGTATTGAGTTCATAACAAATAGAGTAACGCCTTAAGCAAGATGACATGATGTAGAGGAATAAATTCATGCAATAGATATAAACCCCACCTTTTTACCCTTGATGGCAACAACACGATGCGTGCCTCACTACCCCTTCTGTCACTGGGTGAGGACACCGCACAGTATGAACCCAAAACAAAGCACTTCTCCCATTGCAAGAATTATAGATCAAGTTGGCCAAACAAAACCCACAACTCGAAGAGAATTACAAGGATACAAAATCATGCATATAAGAGATGAGAGCAGACTCAAATAATATTCATAGATAATCTGATCATAAATCCACAATTCATCGGATCTCGACAAACACACCGCAAAAGAAGGTTACATCGGATAGATCTCCATGAAGATCATGGAGAACTTTGTATTGAAGATCCAAGAGAGAGAAGAAGCCATCTAGCTACTAGCTATGGACCCGAAGGTTTGTGGTGAACTACTCACGCATCATCAGAGAGACAATGGTGTTGATGAAGAAGCCCTCTGTGTCCGAAGGCCCCTCCGACAGGGCACCAGAACGGTCCCCAGATGGGATCTTGCGGAGACAGAAGCTTGCGGCAGCGGAAAAATATTTTCATGGCTCCCTCTGGTGGTTTTAGATTTTTAGGGAATTTATAGGCGGAAGAAGTAGGGAAAAGGAGCCACGTGGGGCCCACAAGCCTGGTAGGAACCCCCAGGCCGCGGCTAGGGTGCTTGTGACCTCCCCCGGGGTCCTTTGCCTTGGTTCTTATGTTCCGTGCGTATCTTCTGTTATGGAAAAATCATTCCGAAGGTTTTATTCCGTTTGACTCTGTTTAATATTCTTCTCTGAAAAGGGTCAAAAACACGGAAAAAACAGGAACTGGCACTTGGCACTGAGTTAATAGGTTAGTCCCAAAAAATATATAAAATAGAATATTCATGCATACAAAACATCCAAAGTAGACAAGATAATAGCATGGAACCATAAAAAATTATAGATACGTTGGAGACGTATCACGAAGCTGAATGCTCCCCACCCCACGCCCTGATGTCTACTATGCAACCTTCTCCTTGTAGACGTTGTTGGGCCTCCAAGTGCAGAGGGTTGCAGGACAGTAGAAATTTTCCCTCAAGTGGGTGACCTAAGGTTTATCAATCCGCGGGAGGCATAGGATGAAGATGGTCTCTCTCAAGCAACCCTGCAACCAAATAATAAAGAGTCTCTTGTGTCCCCAACACACCTAATACAATGGTAAGTTGTATAGGTGCACTAGTTCAGCGAAGAGATGGTGATACAAGTGCAATATGGATGGTAGATATAGGTTTTTGTAATCTGAAATTACAAAAACAGCAAGGTAACAAATGGTAAAATTGAGCACGAACGGTATTGCAATGCATGGAAACAAGGCCTGTGGTTCATACTTCCACTAGTGACGTTCTCTCAACAATCATAACATAATTGGATCATATAACTAGCCCTAAACATGCAACAAAGAGTCACTCCAAAGTCACTAATAGTGGGGAACAAACGAAGAGATTATTGTCGGGTACGAAACCACCACAAAGTTATTCTTTCTGATCGATCTATTCAAGAGTCCGTAGTAAAATAACACGAAGCTATTCTTTCCGTTAGATCCATCATAGAGTTCGTACTAGAATAACACCTTAAGATACATATCAACCAAGACCCTAATGTCACCTAGATACTCCATTGTCACCGCAAGTATCCGTGGGTATGATGATACGATATGCATCACACAATCTCAGAATCATCTATTCAACCAACACATAGAACTTCAAAGAGTGCCCCAAAGTTTCTACCAGAGAGTCAAAACGTGTGCCAACCCCTGTGCATAGGTTCCCAATGTCACGAACCCGCAAGTTGATCACCAAAACATACATCAAGTACTCACATGAGTCCAACGTGTGCCAACCCATATGCATAGGTTCCCAATGTCACAAACCCGCAAGTTGATCACTACAGATAGACACGTGCAAGACATACATCAAGTGTTCTCAAAGACTCAATCCGATAAGATAACTCCAAAGGGGAAACTCAATTCATTACAAGAGGGAGAGGGGGAAGAACATCATAAGATCCAACTATAGTAGCAAAGCCCATGGTACATCGAGATCAAGCCATCTCAAGAACACGAGAGAGAGAGATCAAACACATAGCTACTAGTACATACCCTCAGCCTCGAGGGAGAACTACTCCCTCCTCGTCATGGAGATCGCCGGGATGATGAAGATGGCCACCGGAGATGGATTCCCCCTCCGGCAGGGTACCGGAAGAGGCTCCAGATTGGTTTTTGGTGGCTACAGAGGCTTGCGGCGGCGGAACTCCCGATATAGGTTTCTTTTTGGGGGTTTCTGAATTTATAGGAATTTATGGCGGTGGAATTGCGTCAGTTGGGCCCATGAGGAGGTCACAAGCCTGCGCGTCACCATCGGGGGGGGGGGGGGGTGGTGGCGGTGTGAGGGCTTGTGACTCCCTCGTGGCCCATCTGGCCTTCTCCCAAAGCTTCGGGGGTCTCTTTTCGTCCAAAAAAAATCATCGTAAAGTTTCATTCCATTTGGACTCCGTCTGAAAATGGGCCAAAAACACGGAAAAAACAGAAACTGGCACTTGGCACTGAGTTAATAGGATAGTCCCAAAAAGATATAAAATTTCATATTCATGCATATAAAACATCCAAAGTTGACAAGATAATAGCATGGAACCATCAAAAATTATAGATACGTTGGAGACGTATCAAGCATCCCCAAGCTTAACTCCTGCTCGTCCTCGAGTAGGGAAGTGATAAAGAATGAATTTTTATGTTGCATGCTACCTAGCATAGTTGTCCTTTGTAAGTTCTCTCACGTGACATGAATGTTCAGATTCGTTAGATTCAAAACAATAGTTTGCTATTGACGTGGAGACAATAATACTTCAAGCAAACTAGCAAGGTAATCATGAACTTTCAAAATAACAAGGCCAAAAGAAAGCTATCCTTACAAAAGCATATAGTCTGGCTATGCTCTATCATCATTGCACAACAAATTTAAATCATGCACAAACCCCGGTATTGGCCAAGTAATTGTTTCACACCTTTACTTTCTCAAACCTTTTCAACTCTCACACAATACATGAGCGTGAGCCATGGTTTTAGCACTATAAGTGGTGTGGACTGTGGTGGACGTTGCAAGACAAAAAAGGAGAAGATGATCACATTGACTAGGCATATCAATGAGCTATGGAGATGCTCATGAATAGATATCAACGTGAATGAGTAGGGATTGCCATACAAATGATGCACTAGAGCTAGGAGTATGTGAAAGCTCTTAAATAAAACTAGTGGGTGTGCATCCAACTTGCTTGCTCACGAAGACCTAAGGCAATTTTGAGGAAGCCTATCATTGGAATATACAAGCCAAGTTATATAATGAAAATTTCCCACTAGCTATATGGTGGTGACAAAACGAGAGACTCTCAATCATGAAGATCATGGTGCTTAATATGCACAAGTGCGGAAATGTGGTAGCATTGTCCCTTCTCTCTTTTTCTCTCATATTTTTTTGGTGGGCTCTTTGGCCTCTTTTTTTTGGTGGGCATCTTTGGCCTCTTTTATTTCCTCACATGGGACAATGCTCCATTAATGATGATCATCACACTTTCAACTCAAAACTTAGAGCAACGATGACTCTATATGGAATGCCTTCGGTAGTGTACTGTGGCAATGATCTAGCATGTCATAGACATTAATGGAAACATCATGCTAGCTATCTTACGATCATGCAATGGCAATATAGACGTGGTGGCACATGTCATGGTGGTAGTTGCATGGCAATATATCTCGGAATGACTTTGAAAAAGCCATATTAGGTAGGTATGGTGGCTGTTTTGAGGGAGGCTAATGGTGGGTTTTGTGCACCGGCGAAAGTTGCACGACACTAAGAAGACAGTGATGGTGGAAGGTGAAAGTGCATATAAACCATGGACTCAACATTAGTCATGAAGAACTCATATACTTGTTGCAAAAGTTTTATTAGTAATCGAAACAAAGCATTCAATGCATACTCCTAGGGGAAGGGTTGGTAGGTATAAACCATCGCGCGATCCCGACCGCCACACAAAGGATGACAATCAATAGACTAATCATGCTCAGATTTCATCACATAGCGGTTCACCATACGTGCATGCTACGGGAATCACTAACTTCAACACAAGTATTTCTAGATCCACAACACCTTACTAGCATAACTTCAATATTACCACAACCACAACTCAAAACTAATTGAGAGGAATCAAACTTCTCTAACTATTCAATGCACATGAAGGTGGAAGTTTTCGTATCCCTTTGGATAACTACCCCTTTTGAGACTACTTTGAAAGCATAGATCAACTACCAAGCCACGCACCTATGAGCTCTAAAAGATATAAGTGAAGCACACAGAGCAAAAGTATCTAGCTCAAAAGATATAAGTGAAGCACATGTGAGCTGAATTGTCTACCAAAAGATATAAGTGAAGGTCGACAAAATCAAGGTGAGTGCATGTCTCTCCCTCTAGGTGTACAACAAGGATGATTGTGACACAAAAAAAGACTCCTACGATACAAGACGCTCCAAGCAAAAACACAAAACATGTGGTGAATAAAAATATAGCCCCAAGTAACGTTACTGATGGATTGAAGACGAGAGAGGGGATGCCTTCCCGGGGCATCCCCAAGCTTAGGCTTTTACGACATCCTTGAATATCTTGGGGTGCCTTGGGAATCCCCAAGCTTGAGCTCTTGCCACTCTTTATCTCTTTGTCCATAAGAACTTCACTCAAAACTTGAAAACTTCACAACACAAAACTTAAACAGAAACTCGTGATAACATTAGTATGAGACAGCAAACCACCACTTCCTTAGGTACTGTAGCAAACTTAAATTCTACTTATGCTGATGTTGGTTTACTGTATTTTCAATCTTCCATGGCTAATACCCCCAATAATAACCATAGTTTCATCAAAATAAGCAACCAACACAACAAAAAACAGAATCTGTTAACAGCAGACCAGTCTGTAGCAATCTGTATATTTCGTATACTTTTGGTACTTCAAAAATTCTGAAGAATTATGACAGTCTGAAGAATTTGCGTTGAAATCATAAGAAAAAAGAATCAACTCAAAAGCTCTTACAGAAAAGAAATGAAAATTCTTTTCGTGAGCAGAAAGTTTCTGTCTTTTCCAGCATGACCAAACGATCATCCCCAAGACTAATCATAACGGTTTTGCTTGGCACAAACGCAAAAAGAAACACAAAAAACACAATCATAACAGAATTATGATGGTGTGGAGGAAAGAAAACAGGAAGCAAAAAGCAAAGAAAAATTTATTCATTGGGTTGCCTTCCAACAAGCGCTATCGTTTAACGCCCTTAGCTAGGCATTGATTTCAATGATGCTCACATAAAAGGTAAGGATTGAAACACAACGAGAGCATCATGGAGCAAATGTCTAGCACATTTAAGTCTAACACACTTCCTATGCATAGGAATTTTGTGATCAAACAATTTATTGGAGCAAGAATCAACTAGCATAGGAAGGCAAAACAAGCATAGCTTCAAAAATTTCAACACATGGAGAGGAAGCTTGATACTATTGCAATAAGTAGAAGCATATGATCCTCTCTCATAGTAATTTTCAGTAGCATCATGAATGAATTCAACAATATAACCAAAACCTAAAGCTTTCTTTTCATGATCTACAATCATAGAAATTTTACTACTCTCCACATAAGGAAATCTATTCTCAAGAATAGTAGTGGGAGTATCGTAAAAGACTTGAGCACTACAAATTGTGTCCCAATGAAAAAGCAAGGTTTAGCAAAGGGGTTTTCGAAAGTATGAAAATCTTTATCATCCCTCTTCTTCAAAGCATAAGTATCCTCACAATAATCATCATAGATAGGGGGCATGCTTTCATCAAAATGATTTTGATCATTCAAAGTGGAAGAACTAAAAAGATCATCTTCATCAAATATAGCATCCCCAAGCTTGTGGCTTTGCATATCATTAGCATCATGTGTATTCAAAGAATTCATGCTAAGAACATTGCAATCATGCTCATCATTCACATATTCTATGCCAAGCATTCTATGTAATTCTTCTTTCAGCACTTGAGCACAATTTTCCTTCCCATCATGCTCACGAAATACATTGAAATGATGGAGCATATGAGGCATCCTCATTTCCATCTTTTTGTAGTTCTCTAGCGAAAGAACAAGAAACAAAAAGATTCGATTGCAAGATCTAAAGATATACCTTGAAGCGCTAACCTCCTCGGCAACGACGCCAGAAAAGAGCTTTGTTGACGGGATGTTAGTGCCGCTTACCTAGCCTCCCCGACAATGGCGCCAGAAAAGAGCTTGATGTCTACTATGCAACCTTCTCCTTGTAGACGTTGTTGGGTCTCCAAGTGCAGAGGGTTGTAGGACAATAACAATTTTCCCTCAAGTGGGTGACCTAAGGTTTATCAATCCGCAGGAGGCGTAGGATGAAGATGGTCTCTCTCAAGCAACCCTGCAACCAACTAACAAAGAGTCTCTTGTGTCCCCAACACACCTAATACAATGGTAAGTTGTATAGGTGCACTAGTTCGGCGAAGAGATGGTGATACAAGTGCAATATGGATGGTAGATATAGGTTTTTGTAATATGTAATTACAAAAACAGCAAGGTAACAAATGGTAAAAGTGAGCACGAACGGTATTGCAATGCATGGAAACAAGGCCTAGGGTTCATACTTTCACTAGTGAAGTTCTCTCAACAATGATAACATAATTGGATCATATAACTAGCCCTCAACATGCAACAAAGAGTCACTCCAAAGTCATTAATAGCGGGGAACAAACAAAGAGATTATTGTCGGGTACGAAACCACCACAAAGTTATTCTTTCTGATCGATCTATTAAAGAGTCCGTAGTAAAATAACACGAAGCTATTCTTTCCGTTCAATCCATCATAGAGTTCGTACTAGAATAACATCTTAAGATACATATTAACCAAGACGCTAATGTCACCTAGATACTCCATTGTCACCTCAAGTATCCATGGGTATGATTATACGATATGCATCACACAATCTCAGAATCATCTATTCAACCAACACATAGAACTTCAAAGAGTGCCCCAAAGTTTCTACCAGAGAGTCAAAACGTGTGCCAACCCCTGTGCATAGGTTCCCAATGTCACGAACCCCCAAGTTGATCACCAAAGCATACATCAAGTACTCACATGAATCCAACGTGTGCCAACACATATGCATAGGTTCCCAATGTCACAAACCCGCAAGTTGATCACATCAGATAGACACGTGCAAGACATACATCAAGTGTTCTCAAAGACTCAATCCGATAAGATAACTCCAAAGGGGAAACTCAATTCATTACAAGAGGGAGAGGGGGAAGAACATCATAAGATCCAACTATAGTAGCAAAGCCCATGGTACATCGAGATCAAGACATCTCATGAACAGGAGAGAGAGAGAGAGAGATCAAACACATAGCTACTAGTACATACCCTCAGCCTCGAGGGAGAACTACTCCTCCTCGTCATGGAGATCGCCGGGATGATGAAGATGGCCACCGGAGATGGATTCCCCCTCTGGCAGGGTGCCGGAACGGGCTCCAGATTGGTTTTTCGTGGCTACAGATGCTTGCGGGGGCGGAACTCCCGATCTAGGTTTCTTTTTGGGGGTTTTTGAATTTATAGGAATTTATGGCGGTGGAATTGCGTCAGTTGGGCCCACGAGGAGGTCACAAGCCTGCGCGCCACCACGGGGGGGGGGGGGGGGGGGTGGCGGCGTGAGGGCTTGTGACTCCCTCGTGGCCCATATGACCTTCTCCCAAAGCTTCGGGGGTCTCTTTTGGTCCAAAAAAAATCATCGTAAAGTTTCATTCCATTTGGACTCCGTGTGAAAATGGGCCAAAAACATGGAAAAAACAGAAACTGCCACTTGGCACTGAGTTAATAGGTTAGTCCCAAAAAAGATATAAAATAGCATATTCATGCATATAAAACATCCAAAGTTGACAAGATAATAGCATGGAACCATAAAAAATTATAGATACGTTGGAGACATATCACGCCCCCAACTAAGAAGCTGCCTCGCAACTCGGCCATATCCTCACCGGCGCGACCCACTCGTCAAACGCCGGCAAGGCAGCTAGCTGGTCTGTGTGTGCCGTGACTCCCTTCGCCGACCGTCTTCTTCGTCGACGCCCGCAAGCTGTTCGATAGTTTGCCAAGGTACAACAAAATGGACACCGTCGACGAGTTTTTTTTTATAATTTCCTTTGCGACTCCGACGATTCGTCGTTCGATGACGAGGAGGAGATGTTGGCTGCCGTGTTGGTTCATCACCACCTCAACAGCCAGCGGCCGTTGTTCTGTGGCTCCACTCTAGGCCACCTTCCGGCGTTGAATCGCAACCGAGAGAGCGGGTATTTCCTTCTTTGGAAGGACTATTTTGATACAGCAAACCCGTTGTTCAAACATCAACAATTCCGTCGTCGTTTCCGTATGAGTAGTGTCGGGGATATACCCCGCAGTGTAACCCAGCTTGGAGTATGACCCGCCAAAGGACTTGGCGATTCATCGGCGACTCAGCAGTGACCTGGCGGGCGACTCATACTTGTCCCCACAGGCGACTTAGATAAATGACAAAGGCCCAAGGCCCAGCGTGTACCCTGGCATAAGGCGACTCATAGAGAGGCCAGGAGGGCCGACTCACAAGAGAAGGCCCAAGAAGAAAGACTCCCACAAGAAGGAAACAAGACCCGGATTAGGATTCAAGAGAGACTAGTCCTATTCCTACTCCTAGTAGGACTCTACATGTAAACCTACCCCTTCCACCTATATAAGGAGGGGTAAGGCGCCCCAAGAGGGACAAGATTCACAACTTAGGTCTAGACAAGACAAATCATGAGATAGACAGATTAGACACCCACGAGATTAGAGGTGGCGAGTCTGCACCCTTGTAATTGAGATCATCATCTTCATCAATGAAGCACAAGCAGGACGTAGGCTTTTACCTCCATCGGAGGGGCCGAACCTGGGTAAACTCGCGTCTCTCGATTCCGACCAACCCCTTCAAGCCACCACATGGTTGTGATGGCCTCACACCTAAGTTCTCTCACGCGGACATCTGCCATGACAAAACCACGACAGTTGGCGCCCACCGTGGGGCCGATCGCACGGTGGTATTGTGTTCTTGAAGGGAACTTTTTCAAGGATTGAGAAGCTGTTGATAATACAAGATCTATTGAGTTGAAGGAAAATTAGGGTTGCGCTTACGTGCGCCATCACGTGCAATCAAGTGATCTGTGATCGTTTTCCGTTGCATCGTCCTAAGTCGCCGAGACCGGCTACAGACCGGACACCTCATTCGACAACGAACCGAGTTGCTACTGCTGCTAGCTTCAAGACCCGAGGAAATCTGCCGATCCGCCATGTCCAACTGCTGTTGTGTTCGATCCATGGAGACGTACAAGTTCAAAGTCGTTGAGACCTGTAAACTTTGTTCCCGTGCACTCCTAAGCATGGATCAATACAGAGGCTGCTCCTCGATCGTGACGTGAAGACAGAGAATCAACTACTAGTACTATTCGTCCAGTAAAAAAGAGGAGATTCATCTGGTATCAACAATGGTGCCCAGTCAAAGCAGCAGCTAGCGCACAAGGTGTCTCTCCTGGCGTGCAATCCAAACATATGCTAAAAAGACCCAATCCCATACGAAGAAGATTTGCTGGACAGGCGACATTGGACAGAGGCATAGGATAACACGAAGAATCAATCTACTTTGGAATCCATCTCGGTCGCGACCTCGTCTCCGAGCTGCCTTCGCCCCGCTTCCGTCGACGCTTCTCCGAGCTGGCCTCGTTTTGCCTCGCCCTTGTGCGTATATATACCTAGCTGGCTCCGTCGCCGCTCGCCAACGCGGCTCCGCCTCACCCTTGCGCCCACCTGTGCCCGGCTAGCTCCGCAAGGCCTCACCACCGCAGCCTCTGCTTCACGCGCCAGCTCCATCGCGCCTTACCACCGCGGCCTCCACCCCGCGCGTCGGCCGCCGCTCCCGCCTCGCCCGCTCGCCGAGGCGGCCACCGTTCCCGCCTCGCCCGCTTGCTGAGCCGGCCACCGCTGTGGCTGCCATTCCTGCCTCACCCACTCGCTGAGCCGAGCTGGCCGTGGGGCTGCCGCTCGACTTCACCGCGCGCGCGCCAGCTCGTCACCTCGCTATTCGCAGCATTTCCTCCGCCTGCCTCCGCACCAGGTTGACGCACCTCGATGTACTTCGCCGCGCTCGCCTCCAATCGCCTCCATGCGCTAGGGCAGCACCCGCCTCCGCTCACGCCGCAAGTCGGCTCGCCATCGTAGCCGCACTTCATTCCAACCTCGCCCGACCGCGTCTGCGCTGCCGCACGCCTGCTCCATCACATTGCACCGCGCCCTCCGCTGCAGCCAAGCTTTTTCGTTATCGCCTCTCTCGTGGCTCACCTCTCCTCGCCCCTCCGCGCATGCATCCACCACCATGGCTCCTGTACGATTGTCATGGAGGCTCTGAAACTCGGACTGAAAACAGTGAGAAGCAAGGAGGAATTGCCAGAAGAGAAGGAAGCATAACCAAGCCGATATGAATAATTGTCGCAACACTATTGGCACAGTGGCAGCAAACGACCCATCGCCATCGACCGGTCAACCATCCTGGTGAAGGGATGATGCCTGCTAGTTTGAGAGAAAGATCCGAGATTTTGGATGGAAATAATGAAGCTTTTGAGGAAGTTCTTGACCCTGATTTTGCAAAATCAGCCGTTGGGCACGTAGCATCTGTCAACTCTGGGCTTTTGGTGGCTAACTCTATTAAGGGCATTTGTCAAAAATAAGGAAAGATGAAGGAATGACACCTAGGGGCTACATCTCTCGTGTGTATGTTTGACCCAATCTGGATCGGCTACGAGAGCAGGTGGACAGTGCAAGCAGCAATACCATATGATTGAATTCCCAAAACAGCGGCCTCAAGCACCACCATTAAGAGATTCACGCCTCAAAAATATATATTTAAAGGCCACTACTCGGTCAAATTGCTATGCAATTGCAACGTCCGAACGAAAATATCAGGTGATATTTATATTATTTGTTTTTTACATATTTCATCTGAGCACAATTACATTGTCCTAGCACATATTTTTACGCAGGAAAATTATTCAAAGTGTGATTATATCACGGATATGGGGCACACGCCAGCATCATTCCGCACTTCGTCCGTGTCGCATTGCTCAACGGACTCACGCAACGACTTACAATGACGCGGCCAACTCTCATGTCCGCGCGACCAAGGTGACTTACAATATCACGGCCGAATCTCACGTCCGCGTGATCAAAGACGGATTACAATGACGCAACCGATTCTCGGGTCCATACAACTCTCGCATTCCACATCAACCCGCCGGTGCAGTGCTTGCCTGTACAAGCCGCCCAACAGAAGGATGCAAGTCGCCGCCCTCACGGCCCAGATTACATCAACCTGCCGGTGCAATGCTTGCATGTACAAGCCGCCCAACAGAAGGATGCAAGTCGCCGCGCTCACGGCCTAGACTACATCAACCTGCCGGTGCAATGCTCACGTGTACGAGCCGCCCAACAGAAGGACGCAAGTCGCCACCCTCATGGTCCGGACAACATCAACTTGTCGGTGCAGTGGCTTTATATCTCGGAGATGGAGCGAGTACCAGTATCTTTTCTCTGCCGGTTTGTGCCACAATCAAGTATGGTGACTCTCAAGCCGCCTCCTTGAGTCGACTTAACACTCGGGGGCTACATGGACATGGCTCGGCAGGCTCAACTGGGATGAATAATTCAAGAACCCCGGGTCATTACAGAAAATTAAGCCGGTCTAAATACTTGAGCTTTTGATACAAAAGTCTCCCTTGGGTGGCGCTTGAGCTTTCTGGCTCGCCCCATCCTGTCGCGACCTTATGAGCCGACGAAACCATCATCTAGGGTGGCGCTTGAGCTTTCTGACTCGCCCCATCCTGTCGCGACCTTATGAGCCGACGAAACCATCATCTAGGGTGGCGATTGAGCTTTCTGACTCGCCCCATCCTGTCGCGACCTTATGAGCCGACGAAACCATCATCTAGGGTGGCGCTTGAGCTTTCTGACTCGCCCCATCCTGTCGCGACCTTATGAGCCGACGAAACCATCATTTAGGGTGCGCGCTTGAGCTTTCTGACTCGCCCCATCCTATGGCGACCTTATGAGCCGACGAAACCATCATTTAGGGTGCGCGCTTGAGCTTTCTGACTCGCCCCATCCTGTCGCGACCTTATGAGCCGACGAAACCATCATCTAGGGTAGCGCTTGAGCTTTCTGACTCGCCCCATCCTATCGCGACCTTATGAGCCGACAAAACAATCATCTAGGGTGCGTGCTTGAGCTTTCTGACTCGCCCCATCCTGTCGCGATCTTATGAGCCGACGAAACCATCATCTAGGGTGGCGCTTGAGCTTTCTGACTCGCCCATCCTGTCGCGACCTTGTGAGCCGACGAAACCATCATTTAGGGTGCGCGCTTGAGCTTTCTGACTCGCCCCATCCTGTCGCGGCCTTATGAGCCGACGAAACCATCATTTAGGGTGCACGCTTGAGCTTTCTGACTCGCCCCATCCTGTGGCGACCTTATGAGCCGACGAAACCATCATCTAGGGTGCGCGTTTGAGCTTTCTGACTCGCCCCATCCTGTCGCGACCTTATGAGCCGACGGAACCATCATCTAGGGTGCGCGCTTGAGCTTTCTGACTTGCCCCATCCTGTCACGACCTTATGAGCCGACGAAACCATCATCTAGGGTGGCGCTTGAGCTTTCTGACTCGCCCCATCCTGTCGCGACCTTATGAGCCGACGAAACCATCATTTATGGTGCGTGCTTGAGCTTTCTGACTCGCCCCATCCTGTCACGACCTTATGAGCCGACGAAACCATCATCTAGGGTGCGCGCTTGAGCTATTCTGACTCGCCCCATCCTGTCGCGACCTTATGAGCCGACGAAATCATTCTTGGGTGGCGTTTGAGCTTTCTGACTCGCCCCATCCTGTCGCGACCTGATGAGCCAACGAAATTACTATTATTTACCTTCCTGGCACTGCCACAAGGTTTTTCAGGCTTTTTTATGACTCGCCTCAAAATATCTTGGGCCGATTGCTATTTATTATCACCCATTACTCACTGAGGTGCTAGCCACCGTAACTCACTGAGCCGGCTTATTTAAAATAGCTTGATGGCATACTTATCATATCATATACATGCATCATCTTGCATTGCATCATGCATCATACATACATATCATGCCGGTCTTCAAACCGGATCAACGCATAAATTCTTGAAGGTGCAAATAAATCTTTGAATAGCCAATTTGGCTGGATTTTCATCATGGTTTATCATAACCAATGTTAAATGATTGTGATTTTTAAAGCCAGCTCGGAAGAATTGACTATTGTCGAAGAGCTGCCCTATCACATATAATGCCGAGTCATCTAATTGACCGGCCCTTGGATTTCTTCAACTTGTGCTCTGTAGTAGACTACAACACTTATGGATTTCTCAAACATATGGATTTCTCAAAGGATATATTTTCCGGGTTACATTGCAAACCACGGTCGAGGATTTCTTTTATCGCAAAGGCATCATCAGCTCACAGAGTGGATATGATTTTATTCTACAATGGAAGGAATAGCCCCGAGTCGCTGCAGGCACGCAACCCGACACTTGGGGGCTACATTATTCAGATCAAGATTACATCAAAGTATGCAAGTCCCATGTTGCTGCAAGCATGCACCATGACACTTGGGGGCTAATGCAATCTGCTTTTCAAATGATCACATCATCAACAAACCCGGCTATTTCAAGAAGATAAGCCGGCCCTAGGGGGCTACAGGTCGCTCATTGTCCAAGTATGGATTCAAGGAAGATCCGGCCCATCACACACTGATGACCCGGCCCTTGGGGGCTACAGGTAATATGGATATATCAAAAAATTGAAGAGCACATTTCATTCTGTCATGGAGGTGAAGTATTGGGAGACCGGTTCAGCATATTTTTATCTAGTTGAAGCACCGAAAGACCGGCTCAACATCACACGAATTTGTCAATTGGAGTTCAGTTGTTTGACGGGGCACTACTAATAATGATGACCCGCCATTGTCAATCATGACCCGCCATTGTCAATCATAACCCGCCGAAGCAAGAGAAGCTAGTTCAACATTGTGTGGATTTCTTATTTCCCAAATTTTCATCAAGCCAAAGCATTGGAGGCCGACTCAATGGCATATGTATTTTATTACAAAGGACACGTACCAACAAGATGATTGAGAAGACGGCTCGAAGAAACCCGGATTTTTCAAGGAGCCACTTCAGTAAATCAAGTCGGCCAGAGGAGCAAGCCGGTCCCTTAACTTATTTATTATTCTTATTTCACGAGCTTACCATGAATAAATTCAAGCTAACCTTGGGGGCTAATGTCGGGGATATACCCCGCAGTGTAACCCGGCTGGGAGTATGACCCGCCAAAGGACTTGGCGATTCATCGGCGACTCAGCAGTGACCTGGCGGGCGACTCATACTTGTCCCCACAGGCGACTTAGATAAATGACAAAGGCCCAAGGCCCAGCGTGTACCCTGGCATAAGGCGACTCATAGAGAGGCCAGGAGGGCCGACTCACAAGAGAAGGCCCAAGAAGAAAGACTCCCACAAGAAGGAAACAAGACCCGGATTAGGATTCAAGAGAGACTAGTCCTATTCCTACTCCTAGTAGGACTCTACATGTAAACCTACCCCTTCCACCTATATAAGGAGGGGTAAGGCGCCCCAAGAGGGACAAGATTCACAACTTAGGTCTAGACAAGACAAATCATGAGATAGACAGATTAGACACCCACGAGATTAGAGGTGGCGAGTCTGCACCCTTGTAATTGAGATCATCATCTTCATCAATGAAGCACAAGCAGGACGTAGGCTTTTACCTCCACCGGAGGGGCCGAACCTGGGTAAACTCGCGTCTCTCGATTCCGACCAACCCCTTCAAGCCGCCACATGGTTGCGATGGCCTCACACCTAAGTTCTCTCATGCGGACATCTGTCGTGACAAAACCACGACAAGTAGGCATGTTTTCAACCGTATTAGAGAGGGAGTGGTCGGCTATGATGACTATTTTGAGTGCAAAGTGGATGCCGTTGGCAAGATAGCTTTTTCCTCTTATCAGAAATGCACCGCCGCCATCCGAATGCTTGCATACGGAGTGGCCGGTGATCTCATTGATGAGTACATCCGTATGAGCGAGTCTACTTGCCTAGAGTCCCTGTATAAGTTTTGCAAGGCTGTTATTGCTGGGTTTGGCCCTGAGTACTTGAGAGAGCCGACTGCTGAAGATACAACCCATTTGTTGGCGATGAATGCGAGCAGGGGCTTCCCAGGGATGCTTGGTAGCATAGACTGGATGCACTGGGAGTGGAAGAACTGCCCTTCTCCTTGGACAAGGCTGCATAAAGGCCATTTCAAGGCTTGCACTATCATACTAGAGGCCGTTGCGTTTGAAGATCTCTAGATCTGGTTCTCTTTCTTTGGCATGGCCGGATCACACAATGATATCGACGTGCTTCAGCGCTCACCGGTGTTTGCTAGGCTTGCCGATGGCAACAGCCCACCGATGAACTTTACTATCAACGGCCACAACTACGACAAAGGATACTACCTGGGTGACGGTATCTATCCTCAGGGGACCACTATTGTCAAGACAATACCCGACCCTTTCGGAGAGAAGAGGAAAAGATTTGCCCAAGAGCAAGAGGGTACTAGGAAGGATGTCGAGCGTGCCTTTGGTGTTTTGCAATCTCAATGGGGCATCGTTCCGTATCCTGCTAATACGTGGAGCACGTAGAAACTGTGGGAGGTGATGACTGCTTATGTGATCATGCATAATATGATCGTAGAATACGAGCGCCCGGAACGTCTGTTGAACAAGGGTACAATCAAGGGTTTCAGTTTTAGGGTGAGAATGTTGTGCCTGAGCATGGAGGAGCGGCAACGTTTGAACAGTTCACCCAATTTCATCAAGACATGCGTGATTGGGAAACTCACGTGTAACTACAAAATGATTTGGTTGAGCATATGTGGGATCATGTTGGCAACCAATATATTTATCTTCTTTTTATTCGTTAGCAAAACTATGTGTGAACTATGTGAGATATTTTTATTTTTATTTGGCTTGTAAACTATGTTATTTTCAATCCAAATTATGTTATTTGATTCGAACTATGAAAATCATGCAAAATAGGGCGGCCAGCCAGCACATATGGGTTGGCGCATTGGGCGCGCTGGCGACCCATATCTAAAACAGGGCAGACGCCGGGCGGGCGGTCGACCCAAACGGACAAAAAGCGGACGAAATCACTGTCCGTCCGGGTCGGCCCGTTGGAGTTGCTCTTATACAAATTTGCTACCTCTGTCGTTCTATTTTGTTACAACCGTATTGTTTTTTACAAGGGTTGCAACGATGAGCACATGTTGCTGCATCCACGGAGGTTAGAAACACACGAAGGCGACATAGGTGAGGGCGGCGAGGACGGCGACCAGCGGCGATCGAGGTGAGGTCGACCAGCGGTGAGGAGGCGAGGTGAGGCGGTCGGCGCGTGTTGGGGGGTCGGTGCATGTGAGGCGGGCCTCTCCCCTTTCCCGTGCGAGCGGTTGAAGATAGGAGGTTGGGGATGACGGGATCTGACGGCTCGGGAGACCAAATCTGACGGCTGGAGCTCGACTGGCCTAATAGTTGGGCCGACGCGTCGGCGCAGAGTGCTGCCCTATACAAAAAGCGTTAGCTCTTTATTTTATACATAGCCTACCTAGCTCAGTTGGCGAGGAGAACAATACTGCTTCCGAGTTGTGAGTTCGAATCAAAGTGCACACATGTTTTTTCCTTTATCTCCTCTCACTAGGCCGGGCTGGCACGTATTTTTTTATCTCCTCTCTCTAGGCCGGGCTGGACCACGTCCGCACACGGCAAAAATTGGATTACAGGTTTTATTTAAGTATATATTATGGTGTTTATCATAAAATTACATAATGGACTAAGAATATCTATTCTTTTATTAGTAGGTAATGAGTATTGATATTGATGTTTTTTATTTTGTCATATGAGCTATTTTTAAATACTGGGAAGTATGTGGCGGGAACTAGTATGTTTAAATTATGTGATATGTGTTGAAGGATGTGATCTTTCATGTCGTCCGCGATACCATGAATTCGGTTTACAGTATCCCATAAACAAAATTTGTGGTACCGCACTTCACGGATCTGCTAGAGATGCTCTAACTGACGTCTGTCGTATCCATCCATATATGGGGTTGATATGGAAAGCTCTAGACAGTGCCCTGACTAGTCCGCCATGCTGGATCTAGCCCATGTTGGCCTACACCGACCCCATAAATATCTACAACCTGACAATTTTGGACCAAACTCTAGCCACTTGACACTTTGAGTCCATGATACGCCATCCTTCTACAGCCCCTCTCCGGTGATCCCCGGGCTCCTCCGGCATGGAGGGCGTTGGATTCAACTTTTGACAAGTCTAAATCCGTTGACTCAGACCTCACCTCATGTGGGGACAAGGATGAGTTGGTTGTCCTCCTAGATCTCCGTTGCTCCTGGGGTGAATGTCGCTAATCACAAACCAAGTCGCTCAAGTGGGAATCCATGCGCCCGCGCAAGCTTTGGATTCACACAGATTGGTAGCTCGAGGCGCGTGACCACGACGGACGTCCTCAGTCCGGCGACACCCCCTCCTCTGCATTGGAGTCTCGTCCCCGTGACGTCGTACTTCGAGTTTGAGGTCAACATTGGTAGATGGTCCAACCGCCCAACCATAGATGCCTCGAGGAGCGGTGTGCCCACCGAGTGAGGGAGAGGGCGCAACAAAGTGCAAAGGTTAAGTAGCATGTCATGTCGGATAGGACGGAGAATGGCTTCCAAGCCCACATATTCATGAAGCGGCAAGCACAAATGGTCCATGCCTTTCTAAAATGCCCCCTCATCACCCAAAAGGAGAAGGGAAAGGATACGAGTGATAGGATCAGGTAGCTCCGACAATGAGGAGATCTAACTCGGTCAATTTTGCGTCTTTACTGCTACTTCCACAACAAAGATGACAAGAGCACCCATCAATGAACTTTTTCCATGGTTCGATGACATGTATGATGAAGTAGCCCTATGCCATATGTCTGACCTAGATAAAGTACATGAGTTTATATTACGACAATATTTAGAGCATCTCCACCCGTCCCAAAGGAAGCCCCCTAGGAGCACTTTTTGGGCACCGTTGGACGAAAAAGTCCCACTCGCGCCTCGACGAGCTTGATTAGCGTCGGATTTGGTCAAATTTTCGACCGGCGAACCCACCCCAGGCCGAGGATCCCCGGGAGAAGCTGGGGAGGAGAGAGACTATTTTGTTGGAAATACGCCCTAGAGGCAATAACAAATTAGTTATTATCATATTTCCTTGTTCATGATAATCATTTATTATCCATGCTATAATTGTATTGATTGGAAACTCAAGTACATTTGTGGATACATACACAACACTGTGTACCTAGTGAGCCTCCACTGGACTAGCTCATTGATCAAAGATGGCTAAGGTTTCCTGGCCATAGACATGAGTTGTCATTTGATAACGGGATCACATCATTAGAAGAATGATGTGATGGACAAGACCCAAACCTTAAGCATAGTGGTTGATCGTATCCAGTTTACTCCTATTGCTTTCTGCGTGTCAATGTATCTGTTTCTATGACCATGAGATCATGCAAGTCACCGACACCGAAGGAATGCCTTGTGTGTATCAAATGTCACAATGTAAATGGGTGACTATAAAGATGCTCTACAGGTATCCCCAAGGGTGTGTGTGGAGTCGGCATGGATCAAGACTGGGATTTGTCACTCTCTATGACGGCGAGGTTTCTCGGGGCCCACTCGGTAATACAACATCACTATAAGCTTGCAAGCAATGTTGCTAAGGAGTTAGTCATGAGATCTTGTATTACGGAACGAGTAAAGAGACTTCTCACTGATGAGATCGAACTAGGTATGGAGATACCGACGATCTAATCTTGGGAAAGTAATATACCAATGGACAAAGGGAACTGCATACCGGATTAACTGAATCCTTGAAATTGTTAGTTCAACCGATATAGATCTTCGTAGAATGTGTGGGAACCAATATGGGCATCTAGGTCCAGCTATTGGTTATTGATCGTAGAGATGCCTCGGTCATGTCTACATAGTTATCGAACCCGCAGGGTTTGCACAATTAACATTCGATGACAATATAAACATAGTTGAGTTATTGTGTTGCTGACCGAATGTTGTTCGGAGTACCGGATGAGATCCCAGACGTCACGATGAGCTCCGGAATGGTCCGAAGGTAAATATTTATATATGGGAAGTCATATTTTGGCTACCAGAAAAGTTTCAGGTTTTTCCCGTATTGTACCGGGAAGCTTCTAGACGGTTCTAGAAATTTCCAAAGGAGTCCGGAACTCCACCAATGGTTCCACCACATCTCAAGGGTTTGCATGGGCTGAGGGGAGACACCCTAGTCTTATTGGTCCACACGCACAACTCCCTCAAGGCCCATGTAGTTGTAGAAGCTAGAAAGTCCACCTTTGTATGGAAGGGAAGGAGGAGGTCTAGGATTCCACCTCCTCCCACCTTGGTTGCGCCCTAGGGCTTGGAGAGGCTGTTCCCCATGCCCCTCAATCTTTATGTAGAAGGAAGGGGCGCCCCAAGAGGACACACGAAGCCCTTGGCGCCCCTCTCTCTCCCTAGATCGTTTTCTCCTTCGTTTGCGGTTTCGGTAGCGCTCGGCGTATCCCTGCCGGAATACCACCATCACCACCGCCACCACGCCATCAAGTTTCCAGAGAACTCAGCTACTACTTCACCCACGCATGATGGATCGAGGTAGTGAAGGTGTCATCGAGCTGTACGTGTGATGGACGCGGAGGTGTCGTCCGTTCGATACTTAATCGAGACGTTCTTGATTGGATCACTGGACGAATCGTGATTGGATCGCGAAGACGTTCAACTACATCAACTGTGTTTCTAAATGCTTATACTTAGCAATCTATAAGGTTATGTAGATGCACTCCCCCTATCACAGTTGTTGATCTCCATATATAGATCCTGGTGATCATAGGATTTTTTTTCCATGCCACGTTCCCCAACATATTTTTGCCCACCGTTGATACGTCCCAAATGTATCTATAATTTCTGTTTGTTCCATGCTCTTTTGGGTGACATTGTTATATGTTTTGCTACACTTTCATACCTTTTTACACATATTTGGACTAACCTACTAACTCAGTGCACCCAGTGCCAGTTTCTGTCTGCTGATGTCTTTTTTTGCTGGGACTTTTACCCCAATTTACAGAGCCCCAAAAATTCCAAGAAATATATATAAAAATCAGTGTGACGGAAGCTTCACCAGGCATCAAGTGGGGCCAGAGGGGAGCCACGGCTCGCCGAGGAGGCCAACCTACGCGACCCACCTCCTGGTCGCGCCACCAGGCCTCCTGGGTGGGCCCCACCCCCTCTGGTGCCCTACATCGGCCTATATTTACCTCTCCGACAGAAAACCCTTGAAGGAGATCCAGAATTGTGAATTTCTCCACCGTTCCGCCGCCGCAGCGTTTCCGAGATCGGGAGCGCCAAAAGACCTCTTCCCGGCACCCTGTCGAAGGGAGGATTGACCTCCGGGAGCTTCTCCGCCACCATGGAAGCTTCCTGGAAATGCCGTGAGTAGTCCTCCTTGGACCATGAGTCCATGATCAGTAGCTATGTGATGTCTTCTCTCCAATATTGTGCTTCAATGCCCTTGTGAGATACCCTACATGATCAAGGCATCTATGTAATTTACCTGCTGTTGTTGTGCTTGGTTTGGTGGGATCCGATGGATTATGAGATTATGTTCAAATTGTGATGAGTTATATATTTCGTTCTCCTTTTATATTATGTTTTTGAGTAATTCATGCATGTTCTCCATTGCTTTTTATTGCTTTGGCCGAGTAGTAGATTGTAACTCGAAGAGGGAGCGTTATGCATGATTGTGGGTTCATGCCGCCTGATGTCTAGCTTGAGTGACAGAAACATGAGACTAGGGGATGTGTTGTTGCCACGAGGGAGAAAACAACGGTGCTTGTGACCATGGTTGCAAGGATTGTTTACCTTATGAAAAGTTCGTTAATGCAGTTGTCCGTTGCTTTAAGTTTACACTTTGGGCGGGGCTCGCAACTTAATACGAGCGAGATGTTCTGGATAGATATCTCAAGGTGGATGATTAGAGAGTAGATGCTGATGGATAAACGGTCTAATTGTCTTGGCATACTGCCCATTATTTTAGAGCCTCTAACTTTCTAGTAGCATGATTAGCATTGCGGTAGGTTTATAATTGTGTCAATTGCCTAGCTGTAATTTGTTTACCCAACATAGTTGTTAATCGTCTTTTGGGAGAGAGACATCACTAGTGAACATCATGGGACTCTACTTCATATTACCACCATTGTTTACACCTCCACCATTTACTTCTTCTATTTACTTTTCAGTTGGAATCGCTATCACTATTCCCTCTTGTGTTTTGATCCTTTGCAAACTACAAGGCCGAAGAGATTGAAAACCTCTCTGAACTCGTTGGGAGCAAAGTTATTTGTTGTATGTGCAGGTCCACGTCTTCTGCTAGCGCTAGAGCAGAGGACACCTACTTGTTGATCCTCGGAGTCCTCCTGGTTCGATAAACCTTACAGTCCCCGTGTAAGGGAAATCTGGTGTTGACGACATCTCCATCTACCACTTGGGGTAACCAACGAGGGGCGAGAAGTATATCCATCAACTCGTCATCAAGAAAATTTCTGGCGTCGTTGCCGGGGACTCTAATCTTCAAGATAGGGGAGTTTCACGCTATCTTTTACCTTTGCTTCTTAGTCTTGTTAGTTTTCTTTCTAGTTTTTGCTTTAGAGTCTTATACCAAAAACCACAAAAAATTAGTTGCTTGCTTATTGCTACTTCTATGGGTTCCACTCAGAACACCAAGTTGTGTGACTTCACTAGTCATTACAACAATGATTTTACCTTTACTTCCATTGCTCCAATTGCCACTGTGGGTATTTATAGAAGTAATAGACCTTGTGACTATGTTAGTAATTATGGAGAATTATGCCCTTGGCATGGTCCCCCCGAGAAGGAACCGAATCTTTGGTTTGAAGTTGCTCCTAAACGTCCCCAAACTTGGGAAGACATCCAAACTTTTCTAACAGAGAGCAAATTAAATATAGAGGATGACACTAAAATTTTACTTAATAGCGATGATATTAATTTTGATAATTTTAATCTTTCCGAAGTTATCACTTTTTTTGCAAAGAATGGCTAAAGACCCCCACACTAGTACACTCAATATTGCCTTCACCGAGCATATTACCAATGCTCTTATCAAAGCTAGAGAGGAGAAGCACAAGCTAGAGACTTCTATTCCTAGAATAATAGAATATGGTTGGGACCCTATGGTCAAGATTAAATTGAATAATTTCTCTTGCTTTGCTTTATGTGATGTTGGAGCTAGTGCCTCCGTTATGCCCAAAATAATGTATGATATGCTTGATTTGAAACCTTTTCATCAATGTTCTTTTCGTGTTCGTCTTGTTGGTTCTTCCATAAAGAAACCTTTCGGGAGAATTGATGATGTTCTTATTGTTGTCAATGATAATTATGTTCCTGTTGATTTTCTTATTATGGACATTGAGTGTGATCCCTCATGTCCAATTATTTTGGGACGTCCTTTTCTCCGCACCGTTGGTGCTATCATTGACATGAAAGAAGGGACCATTAGATTCCAATTTCCCCTTAAAAAGGGAATGGAATACTTTCCTTGAAAGAAGATAAAGTTACCTTATGAGTCTGTTACTCGGGCAAGTTATTCTTTTGGAGTTGATAATACTTGATCTCCTTGCATCATGCCTAGCTCAAAGGCATAAAAGAAAGCGCTTGTTGGGAGGCAACCCAATTTGTTTTTACTTTAAGTATTAGTGGTCTTGATGCTTGTTACTACTGTAGAAACATCATTGTATCTTTGTCGGTGAATACTCACAACATATGCCATAGGTAGGCTAAAGTCGGTGAGAACCGAAGGGACAAAGGAGGGCGCTGGGAACGAGGTTGGTACTAGCATGGAACGCATGATGTACCCAGGTTCAGGGCTCTCCGTAGAGATAAGACCCCTAGTCCTGCCGGAGTGTTTGATGTGTATGAATGGATTACAATGTTGCTCCTGGAGCTGTGTTGGGAGGAGGAAGAGGGGAGCAGCCGGCTCGTCTCTACCTCTCTCTATGTGGTTGGTGGATGTGAAGTGTTGTTCGACCGTCCTCCTACATGGAGGGTGACCGGGGGGGTTTTATAGATGAACCCACCGGCCTATAGTATGGATAAAGGGTACAAGAGTGGGACCCGACTGGCAGCCTCGCCGGATGACCAGGGGCACACGAGAGTCTTGTCTTGTCGCTTGAGGGGCCCGCCGGCTGCATGGTCTCGATTGGCTGTGGGACCCGCCGGTTGGCCAATGAAGCTCTCGCGTAAGGTTCACGCTGAGCACGCGCTGTACGTCGAGCGTCGCCCAGCGAGATTCATCATGGGCAGGTAGTACGACCGCCTCCACCGTTCCCCACGCTGAGTGCAGTAATCAAGTGGGAGTGTGATGGTCCAACACCATGCTAGGTGATGGATCAAAGCCGGGGTAGGTCAGCGGCGTGGCCGCCGACGCTCGTACCTGCCGGACACTCTGATCCAGTACCTTTGCTAACGCGTAGCTACCTTTAATTGTAAGGTCTCATTCTGACCTATGATCTGATATGACTTGTGATCCCCGACCGGCTAGCCTGCTTGGCTAGCCGGCTTGGGAACAGCCGCCTCGTTCCTAGCTGGATGGCTTGACCAAGACGGTCAGGAAGAGGTAACCGTCTGGACTCTAGCCGGCAGGGATTGCCTCGCCGGCCAGAGAGATGGCCGCCTCGTCCTCCAGCCGGTAGGCCCGGCCTAGCCGGCCAGAAGACTTGGGCCTTGGGAAACTGTGTTTGTTCATATCCTTTGGGCAGGAGATGAAGGAGCAGGCTTGATGAGCGTACCCCGGGGTTATCCCCCCGACAGTAGTCCCCGAAGCTGGAGAGGCCTGCCGTCTGCGGGCGGGCGGTCTCACAGGCTTGATGATTTGTCTCGCTATTTCTGCCGCCATTCGTGACGGAGAGCGCCGGCTCTAAAACCGGCTGGCTTTGAAGCGATGCCTCGGCTTCGTCGTAGGTCGCACGGAAGGCGCCACGTCCCAGGCCCCGCCTGATGTAATGATGGGGATTACTGGTGACGGGACCGGGCCTGGGCCCGGGGTCCCGCCACGACGCCCCCTCGTCCTCCGCGCGAGAGATCCTCTGCGGATTTACTCCGCAATGGTTGGGCTTAGGGAAGCGTTACCGCCCATAATACGCGGGGTTAGTGGGGGTCCCGCGTGCACTGAATCCCCTCCCCACGATGCTTCGTGGGGGTTTAAATGGGATGTGGGGGTTCCGAGGAGGCCATTCGCCCCCCTTCTCGCCCCGCATCGACGCTCTCTTCCTTCCTGAGCCCAGAGAGAAAGAGCTCGCCCTCTTCGTCTTCCTCGCCTTTGTTGCCGCAGAGCCATCGGCCCTTTCGAGCCTTAGCCGCCCACAGCCATGGTCGGCGGCTCCACCTCAAAGAAAGTCCTCGTCGCAGGGAGCCTGGCTGGGCAGCGAGATCTGCGAAGGCCACATCGAGGTGCTCCACCATCACCGGCTGCTGCCCCCAGCCTCCCAGGTGCTGGTGCGAACCCCGGCGTCGAGACCGCTCCCACACCTGCCGTGGGAGAGGTCGTGGTGTTCAACGAGCACTTGTACCGAGGCTTCAGGCTTCCGGTCATCGCCTTCTTCTCCGAGTGGCTTCGCTTCTTTGGCCTGCAGCCACATCACCTGGCACCGAATGCCATACTGCAACTGTCGGCCTTTGTGATCCTGTGCGAGGGCTTTGTGGGGATCGATCCCCGCGTCGATCTCTGGTGCAACTTGTTCTTCTTCAAGCAGCAATCCATCACCATGGAGAAGTCCGAGGTGGAGAAGCTCGCCGGACTGCGCCCAATGACGCCGTGCGGAGCCGCGCTGGTGCATCACCGCTCGAAGTCTGGCTTCCCCCAGATGCCGCTGCAGGAGTCCATCAAGCAGTGGCAGAGGGACTTCTTCTATGTGAAGAACGCCGACCCTGCCCAGGACACCCTCAACATGCCCCCGTTCAACATCGACCTGCCGACGAAGTTGAACTGGGCAACCGTCGCTGACGAGGAGGCCAGGAAGAAGGGCAAGGGTGCGACAGCTTCCAGGCCGGCTCCTAAGCAGCCGACGCTGGGTCCTCCATCCGGAGCACGGGCAGGCGGTGCCAAGAGGCGCCCTGGTGCCGGCAGAAGGCAGGTGCCCATGGTCGCGGGGTAAGATTTCCTCCCCTATTTCTTCGTTTGTCTTGTAGGAAGTTTTGATCCCTAAGAATGTTGCTCGACAAGGAGGCGGAGGATGTGGAGGACGACACCGCCTCCGCAGCCGAGCGGTTGGCTGGGCAGCCACCGATGCTGCCAAGAGGGAGCTTGAGGAGCAGTCCAAGCGCCGACGGGACGCGGCCGCGGGGAAGATGGCTGATACGTCTCCATGTATCTACTTTTCCAAACTCTATTGCCCTTGTTTTGGACTCTAATTTGCATGATTTGAATGAAACTCACCCGGACTAACGCTGTTTTCAGCAGAATTGCCATGGTGTTGTTTTTGTGCAGAAATGAAAGTTCTCGGAACATCCTGAAAATTTACGGAGAATTTTTCTGGAAAATATGAAAAATACCCGCGCAAAGATCCACCGGAGGGGATGGGCCAGTGGGCCAGAAGCCCTGTTGCCGCGCCCCCCTGGCCATGGCAACCAAGCTTGTGGGGCCCACATGGCTTTGCCGCCCCCAAACTCAGCTCTATAAATTCACTTTCGCCCAGAAAAAAATCAAGAGAGAAGATTTCATCGCGTTTGCGATACGGAGGCGCCGCCACGTCCTGTTCTTCATCTAGAGGACAGATCTGGAGTCCGTTTTGTGTTCTGGAGATGGGAAATCGTCGCCATCGTCATCATCAACCTTCTCCCCTCTCCAATTCCATGAAGCTCTTCATCGTTCGTGAGTAATCTATTCGTAGGCTCGCTGGGCGGTGATTCGTAGGATGAGATCTATCATGTAATCGAGTTAGTTCTAACGGGGATTGATCCCTAGTATCCACTAAGTTCTGAGATTGATGTTGCTACTACTTTGCCATGCTTAATGCTTGTCACTAGGGCCCGAGTGCCATGATTTCAGATCTGAAATTATTATGTTGTCACCAATATATGCGTGTCTTAGATCCGATCTTGCAAGTTGTAGTTACCTACTATGTGTTATGACCCGGCAACCCCGGAGTGACAAAAACCGGAACCACTCTTGGTGATGACCATAGTTTGAGGAGTTCATGTGTTCACCAAGTGCTAATGCGTTGTTCCGGTTCTTTATTAAAAGGAGAACCTTAATATCCTGTAGTATCCTTTTGGACCCCGCTTCCATGGGAGGGATTGACAATAGATGTCATGCAAGTTCTTTTCCCTAAGCACGCATGACTACACACGGAATGCATGCCTACATCACATTGACGAACGGGAGCTAGCCACATATCTCTCCATGTTATAACTGTTGCATGATGAATGTCATCCAAATGAATCACCGACCCATTGCCTACGAGTTTGTCCCACTGCTGTTGTTACTTGCTCTGCTGCTACTCCTATTACTACTGTTGCTGCTATTGATACTTGCTAGTCCTGTTACTTGCTACTGTTGCTACTTGCTACTGCTGTCACTACTGCTGTTCCTTGCCACTGCTGTTACTCGTTACACTGCTGCTACCTGCTACGATACTTGTTCGCACGACGTTGACAGGAATGAATATTTCCCGTCCACGGGCAACTTCTGGTGCCATTGATACGACAGTTAGGAATAGTCTGCCTTGTCAACAGATTATTTCTGACACCGTTGTTATCATACTACTTTGCTGCTGATACTTTCCTTGCAGATACCAATCTTTCAGGTGTGGTTGAATCTGACACATTCAGCTGCTAATACTTGAGAGTATCCTCTCACTTCCTGTCCGGCGAACCAACAAATTTGGGTTGAATGCTCTACCCTCGAAAACTGCCGCGAACCCACGCGCTGGTGGGCCATTGCAAGACAATTGCTAATTGTTGAGAAACTGGGAGCAGTTCTGGCTCTGTTCTCGCGAATGCATCAAGTCAGGAACACGTCAACAACATTCCTCTAGTGTCGTTGCCGGGGACTGCCGTTAGCAGCATTTTTCTGGCGCCGTTGCCGGGGAGGTATTGCTATATTCTCTGAGTCACTTGGGATTTATATCTGCTGACACTATGAAGAATCAGAAAGATCCAAAAACTAAAGTCTTGCCCTCAACTACGAGGGGAGGTAAGGAACTGCCATCTAGCTCTGCACTTGATTCACCTTCAGTTATGAGTAAGTTTGCGACATCACCTCCTGCTAGAAATCTTGATATGTCGCCTGTGCCTGATGATGCTATGCCTAATACTGCTAGAGATGCTATGCCTGATACTGCTAGAGATGCTATGCCTGATACTGCTAGAGATGCTATGCTTGATACTGCTAGAGATGCTATGCCTGATACTGCTTTGCCTGATGATGCTAGAGATGCTATTTTGCGTGATGATGCTCTACTTGATACTGCTAGAGATCCTACTTTGCCTGATGTGCCACTAGGGGTATTCCTTGATGCTCATATTGCTAGAGTTACTGCCAATGCTCGTGATGCTTCTGAAACCGCCGATACTATTGAGATAGAACCTGTTTTTGCTCCTGCTAGATCTAGCTCTCCTAGATATGAATTGCCTGATATACCTGAGGGTTATGTTATGGAGGGAGAGATAGTTGAGGATTTTCTTGCGTGTAAGGATGCCTATGATGCTGAGAAATTACTTCTCAAGTGGAAGGAAAAATCTCTGAAAGCTAGGATGAAATACGACCCGAAGTTTGCCACTTCACCTATCTTTATCACCGATAAGGATTATGAATTCTCTGTCGACCCTGAGATAATATCTCTAGTCAAATCCGATCCTTTCCACGGTTATGAGTCTGAGACGGTCGTAGCCCATCTTACCAAACTTCACGATATAGCTACCCTTTTCACTAGTGAGGAGAAGATCCGCTACTACTATATCCCTAAGCTGTTTCCTTTCTCTCTAAAGGATGACGCTAAAGCCTGGTTCACTTCTCTTGCTCCTGGATGTGTGAGTAGTCCCCAGGATATGGTCTATTACTTATGTGAGAAATATTTCCTTGCCCATAAGAAGCAAGCTGCCTTGCAGGAAATATACAACTTTGCTCAACTCAAAGAAGAGAGTCTCCCACAAGCTTGGGGGAGGCTCGTCCATCTACAGAATTCTTTGCCTGATCACCCTCTTAAGAAGAACGAGATACTTGATATCTTCTATAATGGACTTACCGATGCTTCTAAAGACCACCTAGATAGTTGTGCCGGTTGTGTTTTTAGGGAACGAACTGTAGAACAAGCTGAGACTCTACTGAATAACATCTTGATCAACGATAATGCTTGGACTATTCCCGAACCACCTCCTAAGCCAACTCCAAAGAAAAGAGGTATTATATTCCTCAGTCCTGAAGATATGCGAGAAGCCAAGAAATCTATGCAAGAGAAAGGCAATAGATCTGAAGATGTCAAAAATCTGCCACCCATCGAAGAGATCCATGGTCTCGATAACCCGATACAGGTAGTAGAAGTAAATTCTCTGCGTAGGTTTGATGAGAGTGATAGTCCTTTTGATAAACATGCTAGCCTATGCTTTGATGAATTTGACAACTTTGTTGCCAAACAACAGAGTTTCAATGATTATGTTAGTAGACATTAGGAACAAAGTACTCGTATGCTTAGTCATTTAAGTGCTTGTGTAGACAGAAATGTCAATGATCTGAAGCTTTTGAGTAAACATGCCTCTATGATTACTACTCAGGTAGAACAAGTACTTAAAGCTCAGAATGACCTGCTCAGTGAATTAAATGACAACTCTGTCAGAGTCATTACTGGAGGAGGCAAAATGACTCAGGAACCTTTGTATCCTGAAGGTCATCCTAAGAGAATCGATCAAGATTCTCAAGGAATTAATGCAGATAGACCCAGTCATCCTAAAGAGAAGAAGAAGGATGATAGAAACCTGCATGTTAGTCCACCAAATACTTTCACACCCGAAGAACCAAATGATATTTCTGCGTGTGATGCAGAAACACAATCTGGTGATGAACATGAACCTGGTGACAATATGGACAGCGATGTTCATAATGATGCTCAACCTAGCAATGATAAGGATGTGGAGATTGAACCTACGGTTAATCCTGATAACCCACAACCTAAGAGATACAATAAGAATGACTTCACTGCTAGGAAGCATGGTAAAGAAAGGGAGCCATGGGTTCAGAGACCTATGCCCTTTCCTCCTAAGCCATCCAAGAAAAAGGATGATGAGGATTTTGAGCGCTTTATTGAAATGATAAGACCCGTCTTTCTGTAGATGCGGTTAGTTGATATGCTCAAAATGTCTCCATATGCCAAGTACATGAAAGATATCGTGACCAATAAATGGAAGATACCAGATCTTGAGATCTCCACCATGCTTGCCAATTACACTTTCAGAGGTGGAACTCCTAAGAAACTTGGTGATCCCGGAGTGCCCACTATACCTTGCTCCATTAAAGGAAACTACGTAAGAACTGCCTTATGTGACCTTGAAGCCGGAGTTAGTGTTATGCCTCTCTCTCTTTATCGTAGACTTGAACTGGATAAGCTGACACCCACTGAAATCTCTCTGCAAATGGCCGACAAATCAACTGCTTTCCCTGTCGGCATTTGCGAGGATGTGCCTGTTGTGGTTGCTAACACCACTATCTTAACAGACTTTGTTATCTTGGATATTCCCGAGGACGATGCCATGGCTGTCATCCTCGGAAGACCCTTTTTAAACGCTGCAGGGGCTGTGACAGATTGCAACAAGGGCAATGTCACTTTCCATGTCAACGGTAATGAGCATACTGTGCACTTTTCGAAGAAACGATATCAATTACATTGCATCAATGCTATCAAAAAACTTCATCGATTCTTATTGGGAGCTTTGAATGCCCTATTCCTCGTGTCAAGATGAAGTATGATTTGCTTGTTGGGGAGATACATATCCCCATTGAGGTAACTTAGTGGCTATTCGAAAATTCTCCGTTCTCTTTTGCGATTCGAGAAAGTTTTGTCATAAGGATTTGATCAACCCCATTGAGGAATTTCTTTGGATGACCATGAAATGGATGAATCAAAGAGTGACATACCTCTGTTTTAAGCTTTCACTTTCTTTTGCTTAGAAGAAAAATGATATGTTTAGTTTAGTTTTTCCTGTTTTCTGTTTTAGCGTCCCGGAGAAAAATGCCCCGAAAATAAAAGTTCTCCGATGGTCCTAAAAATCTAGTATGATTTTTTCTAGAATATGTGAAAAATACTGGGACTGAGAGCTGGCCTAGGGGCCACCCCAGTGGGCCACAAGCCCTGTCACCGTGGCCACCCCCCTGGCCGCGGCAAGCAAGCTTGTGGTGCCCACAGGGGCCCCCTCCATTCATTCCAGCTCCCATCCTCTTCTTCTTCCTCCAGAATAAATTGTTTCGCAGCTCAAACCCGTGTTCTTGCTCATTTGGCTGTGATTTTCGATCTCCTTGGTCAAAGCATCATTCTCCGAACCGTTTTGGGGAAATTACTCCTTGGTAAGTGACTCCTCCATTGGTCCAATTAGTTTTTGCTCTAGTGCTTTATTCTTCGCGTATTCTTACTACCTTGGTGACCATGTTCTTGAGCTTGAAATGTTGATTTTAGCTGGTCCCAAGTAGTTTTAGCGCGTGATACGGTCTCTAGGCACTAGTAGGAGTAGTTGCTACAAGGTGTGGTTGGCCTTTATTCACTTTTCTCTTGAACTTCAAAATTTCAGCAAAGAGAAATTATGTTCAGGAGGAACTTTCATGGTGGTCTCTCAAGTAAGAAGGGTACGCGTCTTTCTATTCGGGAGCCCGATCCTTATCAACTAAGGGACGCACCGGTACAACCATGTGAATGGCCTTCTGATGAGTTCATGATCGAAGCAGGCTTCAAGGATGAGTTTGATACAGTTGTCCGCAATGCCGGGTTAGAAGAATTCCTCTCAGATAAATGTGAACAGTATGCTATGCTAACTACCTCTTTCGTGCGTAGATTTAAATTTTCAGTTGGCCGTGACTCATCCATACTGTTTGATTTGTATGATAAATCCTAGGCCATGGATTTGGAGGATTTCAATAGGATTTGCAAAATACCCGATGGGGGTAATCTTAAAGATCCTGCTAAATCTTCGGTTAGAGATTTTTTTCTCTAGTATATCTGTTGGAGAAACTAGAGACATCACGCAAGCTGCCATAGGAAGCATTCATTTCCCTGCCTTGCACTACTTTACCCTCTTCATAGGTAGATGCATTAACGGTAAGGTTGAACATTGTCACCTATGCGCATCCGACCTTAGTATCCATAAGAGCGCAGTTACGGGTGACAAAAGCTTCATCATGGGAGCTATTATAGCAAGGAGGCTGAATAAGAACGCTATTGAGGGAGATTTCTTTGGCGGCATCTATGCCACTCACATAGCAAATTTTCTTGGAGTACCCATCCGCGCAGGAGAGCCCCCGCTCCATATAGCTTTCCTTGACCACGTCGCTTTGACACGCTACCAGTTTCTCGAGAGGGATGATGAATCCCTCCTATACCGATTGATATTTAACCGGCAGCGTGTCTTCCATATTACCCTTCCTGCTCCTGCTTTCTTTGACTTTCAGGTAAAACGGAGATACTACATAACCATGGGAGAGGCAGAGGAGTATGAGAGGGAAGCGATGGCTGCTCGTCTTCGTGAGGCAGCTATTCACGCAGTGACTGCAGCGCTCCCGTATAACCCCGATTATGATTTTGGATTTCGACAGGACCGTCCTTGGGAGTAGACCAAGCTAGGCCAAAAGCCTAAGATTGGGGGAGTACGTGTTCTCACCGACCTTACATTCATGCTTATGCTTTCACTTTGTTCGTCGGTGTTTACAGTTTGCCACTGTATTATCCATGCTAGTTTATTTTCGTTTTCTGGTTTTTTTGTTTTGTGTCCTTTTGAGAAAACCCAAAAGATTTTCCTTTCTTCTTTTGGTTGTTGGGAGCTTTCCCGTGTAAACAGTTTTCTTTTTCTTTGGGTCAAGGTAGGAGATATTGGTTACAATGTTTAGTGGCTTTCGCATGCATACCTGTTTAGCTTTCAAAGAGCCATATTACTTTGTCTTCTCCTTTGTGTTTGCCAGCAGATTCAGCTTAGTCCATTGCACGAGCACGCTTATTATTGTTCACATCGTTCGATCGTGCAAGTGAAAGGCAATAATGATGATATATGGTGAAGTGATGGAGACTGGAAAAGCTGGTATGAACTCTATCTATCTTGTTTTTGTAAATATGACTAGCTTGTCGTCCTAGATTAAGCTTTGTTGTGAGAGAATCATATTTGCAATGACAACTTAGAGATCTTAGTTTCTGATGCCTTGCTCTTATAGCTAGGAGCTTATAATGGTTTGTCTTGAATGCCAACATAGATTTTGGGATGACTATGATGTAGTATGATAGGATGGTATTCCCCTTTGAATGATTCAAGTGGCTTGACTTGGCACATGTTCATGCATGTAGTTGAAACAAAATCAACATAGCCTCTATGATGTTCGTGTTCATGGTGATTTATATCCTGTTCATGCTTGCACTCCATGTTAGTCAAACTCATTGCATCTTGATGACCGTTGTCGCTCTCTAGTTGGTCGCTTCCCAGTCTTTTGCTAGCCTTCATTTGTACTAAGCGGAATACTGCTTGTGCATCCACTTCCATAAACCCAAAAGTTTTTCCATGAGAGTCCACCATACCTACCTATTTGCGGTATTTACCTGCCGTTCCAAGTAAATTTGCATGTGCCATTCTCTAAACCTTCAAGAAATAATCTGTTTTTCATGCCCGAACCGCTCATGTGGTGACAGGGGGCTATTGGTATCTTCCATGTTAAGCGTGTTATCCTTGACATGTGTTTATTCACTGTCATTCACGAGAAAGGGTCGGTAATTGGAATGCCCAGTTCCACGCTTAAATCGAAAACATAACTGTAAAACAAGACTCCCCTCGCATTGATGTTAGTATGGACGGTACCCGAGGATTCGGCTAGCCGTGGAGTGTGATTGATTGGTGGTGGGGGAGTTAAAACTTTACTTTTCTGTTTGGGAACCGCCTATAGCTTGAGTAGAGTGGAAGATATTGAGAACTCTTGGTCATTGCATTGACGATGAAAGCATGCCAACCAAAATTATTATCTCTGTTTTCAAAGCTTGAGCTGTGGCACCTCTGCAAATCAATTCTTCCTTCTGCGAAGGGCCTATCTATTTATCTTCCTGTTGAGTCATCCTCTTCTTATATAAGCACCAATTAGAGAGCACCTCTATCATTTTTATGCTTTGCTTTTGATTGATATTGAGTATGACTATGACTGGATCTTCGTTGCTATGAATTACAATGTTTAGTCAGCCCTTGATCTTTGAAAGTGCTCTGCATTTATGTTTTGCGGTCTCAGAAAGAGCTAGCGAGATACCACCTATTCATATTGCTTCATGCTTGTTTTGATTGAATTTTTGGTATCTGAAACTCATTATTATTTGCTCGCTAGCTGATTATGCCATTGATATTAGTTTACCGTGAGACCTTTGTGTCACTTGCTTATGTGGTTAACATGTGATCTTGCTGAAATTCTGGTTACGAGTTAGACATAGTTGCAACAAGAAGATCAAACAGAGTTTGTCAAAGTTTTTCTTTCTCTTTCAGTTTGTCAACTGAGTTGATTGAGGATAAGCAAGGTTTTAAGCTTGGGGGAGTTGATATGTCTCCATCGTATCTACTTTTCCAAACTCTTTTTCCCTTGTTTTGGACTCTAATTTGCATGATCTGAATGGAAATAACCCGGACTAACGCTGTTTTCAGCAGAATTGCCATGGTGTTGTTTTTGTGCAGAAATGAAAGTTCTCGGAACGTCCTGAAAATTTTCGGAGAATTTTTCTGGAAAATATGAAAAATACCTGCGCAAAGATCTACCGGAGGGGATGGGCCAGTGGGCCACAAGCACTGTTGCCGCGGCCCCCCTGGCCGCGGTAACCAAGCTTGTGGGGCCCACGTGGCTCTGCTGCCCCCAAACTCACCTATATAAATTCACTTTCGCCCAGAAAAAAATCAAGAGAGAAGATTTCATCGCGTTTGCGATACGGAGGCGCCGCCACATCCTGTTCTTCATCTAGAGGATAGATCTGGAGTCCGTTTTGGGCTCCGGTGAGGGGAAATCATCGCCATCGTCATCATCAACCTTCTCCCCTCTCCAATTCCATGAAACTCTTCATTGTTCTTGAGTAGTCTATTCGTAGGCTCGCTGGGCGGTGATGAGTAGGATGAGATCTATCATGTAATCGAGTTAGTTTTGACGGGGATTGATCCCTAGTATCCACTATGTTCTGAGATTGATGTTGCTACTACTTTGCCATGCTTAATGCTTGTCACTAGGGCCTGAGTGCCATGATTTCAGATCTGAAATTATTATATTGTCACCAATATATGTGTGTTTTAGATCCGATCTTGCAACTTGTAGTTACCTACTATGTGTTATGATCCGGCAACCCCGGAGTGACAATAACCGGAACCACTCCCGGTGATGACCATAGTTTGAGGAGTTCATGTGTTCACCAAGTGCTAATGCGTTGTTCCAGTTCTTTATTAAAAGGAGAACCTTAATATCCTGTAGTATCCTTTTGGACCCCGCTGCCATGGGAGGGATGGACAATAGATGTCATGCAAGTTCTTTTCCCTAAGCACGTATGACTACACACGGAATGCATGCCTACATCACATTGACGAACGGGAGCTAGCCACATATCTCTCCATGTTATAACTGTTGCATGATGAATGTCATCCAAACGAATCACCGACCCATTGCCTACGAGTTTGTCCCACTGCTGTTGTTACTTGCTTTGCTTCTATTGCTGTTACTACTGTTGCTGCTATTGATACTTGCTACTGCTGTTACTTGCTACTTTTGCTACTTGCTACTGCTGTCACTACTGCTGTTCCTTGCCACTGCTGTTACTCGTTACACTGCTACTACCTGTTACAATACTTGTTCGCACGACGTTGACGGGAAAGAATATTTCCCGTCCACGGGAAACTTCTGGCGCCATTGATACGACAGTTAGGAATAGTCTACCTTGTCAACAGATCGTTTTTGACACCGTTGTTATCATACTACTTTGCTGCTAATACTTTGCTTGCAGATACTAATCTTTCAGGTGTGGTTGAATCTGACACATTCAGCTGCTAATACTTGAGAGTATCCTCTTGTTGGGTAACGTAGCATAAATTCAAAATTTTTCCTACGCATATTCAGATCTTCCTATGGAGAGACCAGCAACGAGAGAGGGGTGAGTGCATCTTCATACCTTTGAAGATTGCTAAGAGGAAGAGTTACTAGAACGCGGTTGATGGAGTCGTACTCGCGGCGATTCAGATCGCGGTGTGATTCCGATCTAGTGCCGAACTACGGCACCTCCGCGTTCAACACACGTGCAGCCCGGTGACGTCTCCCGCACCTTGATCCAGGAAGGAGGAGGGAGAGGTTGGGAAAGATCTCCAGCAGCACGACGGTGTGGTGTCGATGGAGAGACGAGGTCTCCCGGGAGGGCTTCGCCAAGCACCGGCAGAGAGGAGGAGAAAGTAGAGGAGGGCTGCGCCGAGGGAGAGGGAAAACTGTGTCTCCAAAAGCCCAAAAGTGCCCACTATATAGGAGGAGGGGAGGGGGGGTGCCACCCCTAGGGTTCCCACCCTAGGTGGTGTGGCAGCCCCCCCAGATGGGAGGTGCGGCGACCAGGGCAGGGGGGAGGGGTGGCGTACCCCTAGGTGGGCCTTAGGCCCACCAACGCTTAGGGTTTCCCCCCCTCTGCACCTCCTGCGCCCTGGGCTGAGTGTGGGGGGCGCACCAGCCCACCTAGGGGCTGGTTCCCTCCCGCACTTAGCCCATCTAGCCCCCCGGGGTCGTTGCCCCTTTCCGGTGGACCCCCGGGGCCACCTCCGGTGGTCCCGGTACGTTACCGGTGACGCCGGAAACACTTCCGGTGTCCGAAACCATCCGTCCTATATATCAATATTTACCTCCGGACCATTCCGGAGCTCCTCGTGACATACGAGAACTCATCCGGGACTTCGAAAAACTTTCGATAACCTCGTATAACAATTCCCTATAACCCTAGCGTCATCGAACCTTAAGTGTGTAGACCCTACGGGTTCGGGAGACAGGTAGACATGACCGAGACACCTCTCTGGCCAATAAACATCAGCGGGGTATGGATACCCATGGTGGCTCCCACTTGCTCCACGATGATCTCATCGGATGAACCACGATGTCAAGGATTCAATTAATCCTGTATACAATTCCCTTTGTCTGTCGGTAAAGAACTTGCCTGAGATTCGATCGTCGGTATACCTATACCTTGTTCAATCTCGTTACCGATAAGTCTCTTTACTCGTTCCGTAGCACGTCATCGTGTGACTAACTCCTTAGTCACATTGAGCTCATGATGATGTTCTACCGAGTGGGCCCAGAGATACCTCTCCGTCACACGGAGTGACAAATCCCGATCTCGATTCTTACCAACCCAACAGACACTTTCAGAGGTACCCGTAGTGCACCTTTATAGTCACCCAGTTACGTTGTGACGTTTGATAGACCCAAAGCACTCCTACTGTATCCGGGAGTTGCACAATCTCACGGTCGAAGGAAAAGATACTTGACATTGGAAAAGCTTTGGCATACGAACAATACGATCTAGTGCTACGCTTAGGATTGGGTCTTGTCCATCACATCATTCTCCCAATGATGTGATCCCGTTATCAATGACATCTAATGCCCATGACCAGAAAACCATGATCGTCTATTGACTAACGAGCTAGCCAACTAGAGGCTTGCTAGGGACACATTGTGATCTATTTATTCACACATGTATTACTGTTTCCTGTTAATACAATTATAACATGAACAATAGACGATTATCATGAACAAGGAAATATGATAATAACCATTTTATTATTGCCTCTAGGGCATATTTCCAAGAGTCTCCCACTTGCACTAGAGTCAATAATCTAGTTACTTTGTGATGTATCGAACACCCATAACATTATGGTGTTGATCATGTTTTGCTCGTGGAAGAGGTTTAGTCAACGGGTCTGCAACATTCAGATCCATGTGTACTTTACAAATCTCTATTACTCCACTCTGGACATGGTCCTGGATGGAGTTGTAGCGGCTTTTGATGTGCTTCATCTTCCGGTGAAACCTGGGTTCCTTGGCTCTGGCAATGGCCCAAGTGTTATCACAGAAGAGTGTCATCGGACCCGATGCGCTTGGAACCACTCCAAGGTCGGTGATGAGCTCCTTCATCCAAATTCCTTCATGAGCCGCTTCTGAAGCAGCTATGTACTCCGCTTCACATGTAGATGCTGCCATGACTTCTTGCTTGCTGCTGCACCAGCTCACTGCCCCACCATTCAAAACATATACGTATCCGGTCTGTGACTTAGAGTCATCTGGATCTGTGTCGAAGCTAGCGTCGACGTAACCCTTTACGACGAGCTCTTCGTCACCTCCATAAATGAGAAACATTTCCTTAGTCCTCTTTAGGTACTTAAGGATATTCTTGACCGCTGTCCAGTGTTCCATACCGGGATCACTTTGGTACCTCCCTACCAAACTTATGGCAAGGTTTATATCACCTCTAGTACACAACATGGCATACAAAAGAGAGCCTACGACTGAAGCGTAGGGGACATAACTCATCTTCTCTCTATCTGCTGCCGTGGTCGGCGGCTGAGTCTTACTCAATCTCATACCTTGCAAAACTGGCAAGAACCCTTTCTTTGAGTTTTCCATATTGAACTTCTTCAATATCTTGTCAAGGTATGTAATTTGCAAAATACCTATGAGGCGTCTCGATCTATCTCTATAAATCTTGATGCCTAATATGTATGCAGCTTCTCCAAGGTCCTTCAATGAAAAACTCTTGTTCAAATAGGCCTTTATGCTCTCCAACTTATCTATATCATTCCCCATCAATAATATGTCATCCACATATAGTATGAGGAAATCGACAGAGCTCCCACTCACTTTCTTGTACAAACAGGCTTCTCCGTAAACCTGTATGAACCCAAACGCTTTAATCACCTCATTAAAGCGAATGTTCCAACTCCGAGATGCTTGCACCAGCCCATAGATGGAGCGCTGGAGCTTGCACACTTTGTTAGCACCCTTAGGGTTGACAAAACCTTCTGGTTGCATCATATACAACTCTTCCTTAAGGTTCCCGTTAAGGAACGCTGTTTTGACGTCCATTTGCCAAATTTCATAATCATAAAAGGCGGCAATTGCTAACATGATTCGGACTGATTTTAGCTTCGCTATGGGAGAGAAAGTTTCTTCGTAGTCAATTCTTTGAATTTGTCGAAAACCCTTTGCGACAAGTCGAGCTTTATAAACGGTCACATTGCCGTTTGCATCAGTCTTCTTCTTGAAGATCCATTTATTTTCTATGGCTCGCCGGTCATCGGGCAAGTCCACCAAAGTCCATACTTTGTTCTCATACATGGATCCTATTTCAGATTTCATAGCTTCAAGCCATTTGTTGGAATCTGGGCCCGCCGTCGCTTCTTCATAGTTCGAAGGTTCACCGTTGTCTAACAACATAATTTCCATTACAGGGTTGCCGTACCACTCTAGTGCGGAGCGTACCCTTGTGGACCTTCGAGGTTCAGTAGTAACTTGATCCGAAGCTTCATGATCATTATCATTAACTTCCTCTTCAGTTGGTGTAGGCGCCACAGGAACAACTTCCCGCACCGCGCTACTATCCTGTTCGAGAGGGGGTGTAATTACCTCATCCAGTTCTACCTTCCTCCCACTTACTTCTTTCGAGATAAACTCTTTCTCTAGAAAGGATCCGTTCTTGGCAACAAAGGTTTTACCTTTGGATCTAAGGTAGAAGGTATACCCAATAGTTTCCTTAGGGTATCCTATGAACACGCATTTCTGCGCTTTGGGTTCGAGCTTTTCTGGTTGAAGTTTCTTCACATAAGCATCGCAGCCACAAACTTTAAGAAACGACAACTTAGGTTTCTTGCCAAACCATAGTCCATACGGTGTTGTCGTCTCAATGGATTTAGACGGTGCCCTATTTAAAGTGAATGCTACAGTTTCTAATGCGTATCCCCAAAATGATAGCGGCATGTCGGTAAGAGACATCATAGATCGTACCATATCTAATAAAGTGCGATGACGACGTTCAAACACTCCGTTGCGTTGCGGTGTGCCAGGCGGCGTCAGTTGTGAAACGATTCCACACTTCCTTAGGTGTGTGCCAAACTCGTGACTCAAATATTCTCCTCCACGATCAGATCATAGACACTTAATTTTTCTGTCACGTTGATTCTCGACCTCACTCTGAAATTCCTTGAACTTTTCAAATGTCTCAGATTTGTGCTTCATCCAGTAGATATACCCATACCTACTCAAATCATCGATGAGAGTGAGAACATAACGATAGCCACCGCGAGCTTCAACGTTCATTGGACCACACACATAAGTATGTATTATTTCCAATAAGTCGGTTGCTCTCTCCATTATTCCTGAGAATGGAGTCTTAGTCATCTTTCCCATGAGGCACGGTTCACATGTGTCAAATGATTCAAAGTCAAGAGACTCTAATAGTCCATCAGTATGGAGCTTCTTCATGCGCTTAACACCGATATGAGCAAGGCGGCAGTGCCACAAGTATGTGGGACTATCATTATCAACTTTACATCTTTTGGTACTCACACTATGAATATGCGTAACATCACAATCGAGATTCATCAAGAATAAACCATTCACCAGCGGAGCATGACCATAAAACATATCACTCATATAAATAGAACAACCATTATTCTTTGACTTAAATGAGTAGCCGTCTCCCATTAAGCAAGACCCTGATACAATGTTCATGCTTAAAGCTGGTACTAAATAACAATTATTAAGGTTTAAAACTAATCCCGACGATAGATGTAGAGGTAGCATGCCGACAGCGATCACATCGACCTTGGAGCCATTCCCGACGCGCATCGTCACCTTGTCCTTGGCTAGTCTCCGCTTATTCCATAGTTCCTGCTTTGAGTTGCAAATGTGAGCAACAACACCGGTATCAAATACCCAGGAGCTACTACAAGCGCTGGTAAGGTACACATCAATAACATGTATATCACATATACCTTTAACGTTGCCGGCCTTCTCGTCCGCTAAGTATTTGGGGCAGTTTCGCTTCCAGTGACCCTTTCCCTTGCAATAGAAGCACTTAGTCTCAGGCTTGGGCCCATTCCTTTTCTTCTTCCCGGCATCTGGCTTACCGGGCGCGGCAACGGCTTTGCCGTCTTTCTTGAAGTTCTTCTTACCCTTGCCCTTCTTGAAACTAGTGGTCTTGTTGACCATCAACACTTGATGCTCTTTCTTGATTTCTACTTCTGCAGACTTGAGCATCGAGTACAACTCGGGAATGGTCTTCTCCATCCATTGCATGTTGTAGTTCAGCACAAAACCTTTGTATCTTGGTGGGAGAGACTGGAGGATTCTGTCAATTATAGCATCATCCGGAAGTTCGACTCCAAGTGAAGTCAGACGACCGTGTAACCCAGACATTTTGAGTATGTGCTCACTGACAGAACTATTCTCCTCCATCTTACAGCTAAAGAACTTGTCGGAGACTTCATATCTCTCGACATGGGCATGAGCTTGAAAAATTATCTTCAACTCTTGGAACATCTCATATGCACCGTATTGCTCAAAACGCCTTTGGAGCCCCGTTTCTAAACTGTATAACATGCCACACCTAACCAGAGAGTAGTCATCACTCCGCGTTTGCCAGACGTTCAGAATGTCCTGGGCTGCTGCGGGAGCGGGAGGGTCACCTAGCGGCGCATCAAGGAAATAAGCATTTTAGCTGCTTCAAGGATGAGCTTCAAGTTGCGAACCCAGTCTGCATAGTTGCTACCATCATCTTTCAGCTTGTTTTTCTCTAGGAATGCGTTGGAATTGAGGTTGACGTTGGCCATCTACAATATTTATAAAGACAACTTTTAGACTAAGTTCATGACAATTAAGTTCATTTAATCAAATTAAGTATGAACTCCCACTTAAATCGACATCCCTCTAGTCATCTAAGTGATACATGATCCATGTTGACTAACCCGTGTCCGATCATCACGTGAGACGGACTAGTCACCATGGTGAGCAACTTCATGCTGATCGTATTCAACCATACGACTCAAGTTCGAACTTTTGGTCTGTTGTATTCGAGGTCATGTCTGTACATGCTAAGCTCGTCGAGTCAACCTAGGTGTTTCACGTGTGTAAATCTGGCTTACACCCGTTGTATGCGAACGTTAGAATCTATCACATCAGATCATCATGTGGTGCTTTGAGACAACGATCCTTCGCAATGGTGCACACTTAGGGGAATACGTTCTCGAAATTTTAAGAGGGATCATCTTATTATGCTACCGTCGTTCTAAGCAATAAGATGAAAAACATGATAAACATCACAATGAAATCATATAGTGACATGATATGGCCATTATCATCTTTGCTCTTTCGATCTCCATCTTCAGGCATCGCCTGATCATCATCGTCACCGGCGTGACACCATGATCTCCATCATCACGATCTCCATCATCATGTCTCCGTGAAGTCGTCACGCCAACTACTACTATCACTACTACTATAGCTAACCGTTAGCAATGAAGTAAAAGTAGTAAGCACATGGCGTTGCATCTCATACAATAAATTAAGACAACTCCTATGGCTCTTGTCAGTTGTCATACTCATCGACATGCAAGTCGTGAAACCTATTACAATAACATGATCATCTCATACATCATACATGTAACATCACAACTTTGGCCATATCACATCACATGTCAAACCCTGCAAAAACAAGTTAGACGTCATCTAATTGTTGTTGCAAGTTTTAGGTGGCTGATTTGGGTTTCTAGCAAGAACGCCTTCTTACCTACGTGACAGCCACACCGATGATATGCCAAAGCTATTTACCCTTCGTAAGGACCCTTTTCATCAAGTCCAATCCGACTAGAGTGGGAGAGACAAACACCCGCTAGCCACCTTTATGCAAGGTATGCATGTCTGTCGGTGGAACCGGTCTCACGTAAGCATACGTGTAAGGTCGGTCCGGGCCGCTTCATCCCACAATACTGCCGGAAAAGAATAAGACTAGTAGCGGCAAGCAATTGAAAAATCATCGCCCACAACCTTTTGTGTTCTACTTGTGCATAGAATCTACGCATAGAAAACCTGGCTCTCATACCACTGTTGGGTAATGTAGCATAAATTCAAAATTATTCCTACGCATATTCAGATCTTCCTATGGAGAGACCAACAACGACAGAGGGGTGAGTGCATCTTCATACCTTTGAAGATTGCTAAGCGAAAGCGTTACTAGAACGCGGTTGATGGAGTCGTACTCGCGGCGATTCAGATCGCGGTGATTCCGATCTAGTGCCGAACTACGGCACCTCCACGTTCAACACACGTGCAGCCGAGTGACGTCTCCCGCACCTTGATCTAGCAAGGAGGAGGGAGAGGTTGGAGAAGATCTCCAGCAGCACGATGGCGTGGTGTCGATGGAGAGACGAGGTCTCCCGGCAGGGCATCGCCAATCACCGGGAGAGAGGAGGAGAAAGAAGAGCAGGGCTGCGCCGAGGGAGAGGGAAAATTGTGTCTCCAAAAGCCCAAAAGTGCCCACTATATATAGGAGGAGGGGAGGGGGGTGCCACCCCTAGGGTTCCCACCCTAGGTGGTGCGGCAGCCCCCCCCGATGGGAGGTGCGGCGTCCACGGCAGGGGTGAGGGGTGGCGCACCCCTAGGTGGGCCTTTGGCCCACCAGCGCGTAGGGTTTTCCCCCCCCTCTCCACCTCCTGCGCCTTGGGCTGAGTGTGGGGGGCGCACCAGACCACCTAGGGGCTGGTTCCCTCCCGCACTTAGCCCATCTAGCCTCCCGGGGTCGTTGCCCCCTTTTGGTGGAACCCCGGGGTCACCTCCGGTGGTCCGGGTGGTCCCGGTACGTTACCAGTGACGCCCGAAACAGTTCCGGTGTCGGAAACCATCCGTCCTATATATCAATCTTTACCTCCAGACCATTCCGGAGCTCCTCGTGACGTCCGAGAACTCATCTGGGACTCTGGACAACTTTCGATAACCTCGTATAACAATTCCCTATAACCCTAGCATCATCGAACCTTAAGTGTGTAGACCCTACGGGTTCGGGAGACAGGTAGACATTACGGAGACACCTCTCTGGCCAATAACCATCAGCGGGGTCTGGATACCCATGGTGGCTCCCACTTGCTCCACGATGATCTCATCGGATGAACCACGATGTCAAGGATTCAATTAATCCCGTATACAATTCCCTTTGTCTGTCGGTATAGAACTTGCCTGAGATTCGATCGTCGGTATACCTATACCTTGTTCAATCTCGTTACCGATAAGTCTCTTTACTCGTTCCGTAGCATGTCATCATGTGACTAACTCCTTAGTCACATTGAGTTCATGATGATGTTCTACCGAGTGGGCCCAGAGATACCTCTCCGTCACACGGAGTGACAAATCCCGATCTCGATTCGTACCAACCCAACATACACTTTCAGAGGTACCCGTAGTGCACCTTTATAGTCACCCAGTTACGTTGTGACATTTGATACACCCAAAGCACTCCTACTATATCCGGGAGTTGCACAATCTCACGGTCGAAGGAAAAGATACTTGACATTGGAAAAGCTTTAGCATACGAACAATACGATCTAGTGCTACGCTTAGGATTGGGTCTTGTCCATCACATCATTCTCCCAATGATGTGATCCCGTTATCAATGACATCTAATGCCCATGACCAAGAAACCATGATCATCAATTAACTAACGAGCTAGCCAACTAGAGGCTTGCTAGGGACACATTGTGATCTATTTATTCACACATGTATTACTGTTTCCTGTTAGTACAATTATAGCATGAACAATAGACGATTATCATGAACAAGGAAATATGATAATAACCATTTTATTATTGCCTCTAGGGCATATTTCCAACACCTCTCACTTCCTGTCCGGCGAACCAACAAATTTGGGTTGAATACTCTACCCTCGAAAACTGTCGTGAACCCACGCGCTGGTGGGCCATTGCAAGACAATTGCTAATTGTTGAGCAACTGGGAGCAGTTCTGGCTTTGTTGTCGCGAAGGCATCAAGTCAGGAACACGTCAACAACATTCCTCTAGTCTCGTTGTTGGGGACTTTCATTAGCAACGGCCGAGGGCCAACCTCGCCCCAGCTAGGCCGAGAGGCTGTCGGAGCAGCGTGCGAAGGCTAGACATGACCCCTCCGCGCATGCTCGCGTGGAGGAGCCGGCTAGAGAGGTGGCTCCGAGGCACGCCCCGAGGGCTGAGGGGGCCCAGCCCTCCCAGCCGGATGCTTTGGCGCCGGTGGACTTGGAAATGATCCCCGACTCCCCCAGGGCCGAGGCGCCGCCCGACGCGCAGGAACTGATCCTGGACATGCCGGACGCGGCCCCTGATGCGTCAGGGATGGCCATGGATGCGCCGGATGCGGCCCATCCACCTCCCGTTGAGGAGGCAACGCTGGTCGGGATAATGGCAGAGCCAGCCGCCGAACCAGCACCTGGAGCCGGAGCCATCGTCGTCCCCCACCACGGTCCAGCTGCACCGGGAGTTGGAGGCCGGGTCGGGAGCCGGCCCATGAAGTCGTGGAGGGCGGCCAACTCGGCACGCACGCGACTGCCCGCCGGCACTGCGCTCACCGATGTCCCGGAGCTGGTGTCGCTGTTTTCCAGCAGCCGGTCCAAGGTGGAGCAATCGGCCCGCATGGTGTGCGGCGACTTGGAGCGCATGGAGGCCCACACCAGGGTAAGTGCCTCATCTTGGGTTCGAATTTTTTTCCTTTTGCTTCAGTGGGGGCGCGCCAGCGCACCCACTGGGTGTAGCCCCCGAGAATCGGGCCAGCCGATCATCGGCCGGGCCAAATCTCTTTGAGCCTCTTTTCTTGTTTTGCTTCTTTAGTGGGGGCGCGCTAGCGCACCCACTGGGTGTAGCCCCCGAGAGTCGGGCTGGTTATGACTTAACCAGGCCGAATCTTACTCCTGGTTCTTCTTTGCTTTTCGCAGGAGCTTTATGATGCCCAGGCGCAGGCTTATAATGAGCTGCGAACTCAGCACCAGGCTGCTGATGGCCAGATTGCCGAACTCAAAGTCCGGCTCGGCAAAGTCGGCATGGAGCGGGACGCTCTGCGAGGCGCTGGCGACCGGCTCCAGGAGCAGCTGTCTCTTCTCCAGACGGAGAAGAAGGAACTCGAGGCGGCTAGCCGGGTCGAGCTGGAGCAGCTTCGCGGCATGTTGCAGGAGAAGGAAGCCTCCTATTCTGCCGATGTGGACCGCCTCGTGTTGGTTCATCTCAAGGAGATGGAGCTCAAGGACGCCGCCTTGAGGGAGAAGGAGGAGGCCCTTGTCCAGAAGCAGTCGCAGCTGGTCGAGGCCCTGGAGTCTGTGGCGACTCTCCAGGAGGAGGTCGCCCACCTTACTCAGGCGAGCAATGTGCGGGAGCGCGAGGTCCTTGAGAGCGCCCATGAGACCGATGGCGCCTTCCATTGTGAGTCTCTTTATCGCTTTGTCTTGAGCTTTCTTGGCCGTCTCCTCTTCTCACTCGTTTCTGCGCTCCTTTTTCTGTCTTAGGCCTCTTCCCTGCGACCCAGGTCACAGCCGACACGGCCGTCGAGGTGAGCCGTGAGGAGCGCCGCGCGGCTAGGCAGGAGGTAGATGCTACCTCCGGCTGGAGCGTGGAGGAGATCGAGTGGGCCTCCAGGCCCGCTTGCATGCCCTGGGCGAGTCTGTGGCTCAGCTCCAGGTTGCAGGCTCGTCGATGGTGGCGGCCCTGTGGCCGGATGGTGTGGAGCCAGCGTCGATGAGCCGGCTTGCCCATTGGCTTGCAGCTGGCGAGGAACGCCTGGATGCCTGGAGTGCCTCGGCTGCACGCGCTGGAGCCTACATGGCCCTGTGCTTGGCCAAGTCCTGGTATCGAAACCTGGACTTGGGCAAGCTCGTCGCTCAGCGCGACAGCTCGGAGGCGGAGCTGCATGCTGTGGAGGAGGTGCTGCACATGAGGGCCAGCGGCATCGCCGAGTATGCCGCTTGGGACAAGCTCGTTTTGGAGCGGGGTGAAGATGGCGGTGTGATCCCTGAAGATCGGCACGGCCTTCAGCCCTATGACCCCGATGGCAGCTCTAGCGAGACGGCCCACGGTGTGGATTCTGCTGCCGACACCGGTGCGGATGGAGCCGGGAGCCCTCGCGAAGGAGATGGCGCAACCGCCTCGGGAGCAGCCGGGGATAGTGAAGCCACCACTTCAGGAGCAGCAGCCTGGGCGACCAATGAGGCCGCAGCCCCGTAGCCGGTGTCCTGTTTGTTGTCTGCAATTTTCTTGTCAGTCGAACAGTTCCACCCACTCGGGGTGTAATGAACCTCGGCCGTGGGCCAATGCATTTTGAATGTATGAATTCAGCATTATATTCGTATTGCCATGCATGCTGTTTTATATCTTTATCTTTTGATTCCTGGTTGACTTCTTTTTCTCCAATCCTTGTATTCCTAAGTTTCCACCCCGCCAGCCTGACAGCCGGGAGCCGGTCTGTGACTGGGTCGATGTTTCTGGCTTTAGAACACAAGACTTAGATTTTTCGAAGCCATCAAGACTTAAAGATGAAGACATAAACCAGCAGATGCCGGCCTGAATGAGATCGTAAATTTGATCGAGCCAACCCGAGCCAACAACCATTTTGTCGTCAAACTTTGCATGCATCCGGCCTTACCTGGCGTCGCCTCGCAAGCCGGATGGTCGGAGCCAGTATGCAAGCTGATACGAGGTGACCAGGGATCGGTCCGGCTTACACTATGTGTCTTCTACAACCTAGGGAAGGCGTCCGGGCGGCTAGCGAGCCCCCAAGCTTATTAGAACCAGCAAGGGGCGTACGTAGAGTGAGCACTCTAGATATGAATTCTAAAAAGAAGCATGAGGCATGCTCTTTCTATTGCATTCATTGAGGATCCCTGAAGAGGGAGAAAGATACATATGCATGCTCTTTCCATTGTTTGATACTTGCCTTCTAGCAATAGAACGGGCGAAGCAACGCCGCATTCCATGGACGTTCCGTCTCCTGGCCGGAGTCGTCCCTCTTGCGCTTCCTTGGCTTTTGGGCATCGATCAAGTAGTAAGCGTTGTTGTGCAACGCCCTACTGATGATGAAGGGTCCCTTCCATGGGGATGAGAGCTTGTGTTGGCCGGAAGTGCGCTGGATTCTTCGGAGAACCAAGTCTCCCTCCCAGAAAGAGAGAGGCTTGATCTTTTTGCTGTGGTAGTATCTCAGCTTCTGTTGATAGATGGTCGTCCGGCTCAAGGCCAAGTCCCTTGCTTCTTCGAGGAGATCCACACCATCTTCTCTTGCCTCCTTCGCCTCCATTTCCGTGTATAGGGTGACCCAAGGCGAGTCGAACTCGATATCCGTGGGAATAATAGCCTCAGACCCATATACGAGGAAGAACGGAGTGAAGCTGGTCGACCGGTTAGGCATGGTGCGGAGGCTCCATAACACAGCCGACAGTTCTTTGATCCAGCAGTCGGCCGATCTGACAAGTGGTGCCACCAGTCTTGGCTTGATGCCGGCCAGAATCAGGCCGTCGGCCCTCTCCGCTTGGCCATTCGACTGGGGATGTGCCACTGATGCCAAATCGAGCCGGATGCCTACCTTGGAACAGTAGAGCGCCAGAGCGCCTTTGGCGAAGTTGGTGCCGTTGTCGGTCCTCATGCTGTGGGGGACGCCATATCGAACAGAGATGTCCGTGATGAACTTGACGGCCGTGTGGCCATCAAGCTTATTGATAGGTCTGGCTTCAATCCACTTGGTGAATTTGTCGATGGCTACTAAGAGATGAGTCATTCCACCACGAGCCGTCTTGAAGGGTCCTACCATGTCCAGCCCCCAGACAGCGAATGACCATGACAGGGGGATGGTTATGAGGGCCAAAGGCGGCATGTGGCTCTTTGCACTGAAGAACTGGCAACGTTCGCATTTGTCGACCAGATCCACGGCCTCCTCGAGTTCCGTGGGCCAGTAGAATCCGTGGCGGAACGCCTTGGCCACCAGGGTTCGAGAGGTGGCATGATGCCCGCACTCCCCCTGGTGAATGTCTCTGAGGATCTCCTGTCCCTTTTCTGATTCGACGCAGCATTGGAACACGCCGGTCACACTGTGCCGCACCAGCTCATGATTGATGATGGCGTAGGCTGCAGACCTGCGCTGGGTCTGCCTCGCCTCCGCCTCGTCTTGAGGAAGCTCGCCGCGAAGGAGGAAGGCCAGGATAGTTTGAGCCCATGACGGAGCCAACACAAGGGCTGGCTTCGCCTCGATCTGACTGTTAGGGGCTTCTGCAGCCCCCGTGCTTGGTGGAGGTGCGATCGTGGACTCGAGACGAGGTGTCTCTGGTGCTGCTGTGGCAGCTGGCTCGCCGTCTACCTCCATGACGTCCACCCACTGGGTGTCGAGACGACAGGATTTGAGGCAGGGCGGAGCCGGAGTCGTTGTTGTGGCCGATGCCGCTATTGGAGTCGGCATGGCCAGCATAGCCGACACAGGAGCTGTAGCCGGCATAGCTGGTGGAGCCTACGGCGCTTGCACCGTGGACTCAACCGGTGCTGATATTGGAGTCGACGGCGCTTGCACCGTAGAATCAGCCGGCACGAAGATTGATGCCGACTCAGGAGACGGCTTGATCGACGTCTTATGGAGTTGCCCGAGGGAGACACCGGCTGAGATAGCCTTTCTCATGGAGCCAATCTTTGCCAGTGTATCATCCGCCTCATTGTCTGCTCTAGGAACGTGGTGGAACTCACAACCCTTGAAGGGGCCGTTGAGCTGCTCGATGAGGAAGCGGTAGCTTGCCATTTTGGCGTCCCTGGCCTCCCATTCACCAGAAACTTGCTGTACCACCAAGTCTGAGTCGCCGAAGCATATGAGCCGCCGGATGCCAATCTCCTTGGCAAGCTGGAGGCTGTGAGCCAGTGCTTCGTACTCGGCGACGTTGTTGGAGGCGGCGAAGTGGATCTGGAGAGCATACTTGAGCTGGTCTCCTTTCGGGGACATCAAGACGATGCCGGCTCCCAGACCCGTCCGCATCTTCGAGTCGTCGAAGTGCATCCGTCAATGCGTAGAGTCCGGAGGTGGCGGCTCGAACTGGGTCTCGGCCCAGTTGACCAGAAAGTCAACCACCACCTGAGATTTGATGGCGGTGCGAGGCTCGTAGCGAATATCATGGTCCGCCATGGCGATGGACCACTTGGCAATTCTGCCCGTCGCATCATGGTTGCCCATGATCTCTGAAATTGGAACAGTGCTTACCACGGTGATGGCATGCTCTTGGAAGTATTGCTTCAACTTCTTTGCAGCAAGGTAAACACCATAACACATTTTTTGGTAATGTGGGTAGTTCTGCTTGGAGGTGGAGAAGACCTCGCTGAGGTAGTACACAGGGCGCTGCACTGACAGTACCTTGCCCTCCTCCTTGCGCTGAACTACCAACACTACACTAACCACGCGAGTGGTCGCGGCAATGTATATGAGTATGGGTTCCCTTTCAGCCGGCGCTGCCAAGATTGGCAGGCTCGAGATGACCCGCTTGAGGTCGCGGAAGGCTTCGTCCGCCTGGTCGTTCCACTCGAATTTCGTTGTCTTCTTCATGAGCTGGTAGAGTGGAAGGGCCTTCTCGCCAAGCCGACTGACGAACCGGCTAAGGGACGCGAGGCAGCCGGCGAACTTCTTGACGTCTAGGATTCGAGCCGGCCGCACCATCCGCTCGATGGTGCCGATATTCTCGGGGTTCGCCTCGATGTCACGAGCGGACACGAAGAACCCCAATAGTTTTCTGCCTGGAACCCCAAAGACGCACTTCTCTGGGTTGAGCCAGATCTTGTACTCGCGCAGGTTGGCGAATGTCTCCCGCAGGTCGTCGAGGAGGCTGAAGTGCTGTTTCGTCTTCACGACGATGTCATCCACATATACGTGGATGTTTCTGCCGATCTGTGGCAGTAGGCACTGTTGCATGCAGAGTTGGAACGTTGCACCAGCGTTCTTCAGACCGAACATCATGGTGGTGTATCATACGTCTCAAACGTATCTATAATTTTTGATGGTTTCACGCTGTTATCTTGTCAAATTTGGATGTTTTGTTTACCTTTTATATCTTTTTTGGGACTAACTTATTAACTCAGTGCCAAGCGCCAGTTCCTGTTTTTTCTCTATTTTTGACTCTTTTCAGATCTGATATTGGAACGGAGTCCAAACGGAATAAAATCCCCGAAATGATTTTTTCTAGAACGGAAGAAGATCAGGAGGCTTGAGGGCCAAGCAAGTGGGCCCACAGGGAGCCCACAAGCCCTGTTGCCGCGGCCAGGGGGAGGCAGCGGCAACCAAGCTTGTGGCCTCCCTGGCGCTCCCCTGCCCTAGGTCTTTGGCCTATATATTCCCTAAAAGTCCAGAAAAAATTAGGGCGTCCATGAAAACACTTTTCCGCCGCCGCAAGCTTCAGTTTCCGCGAGATCTCATCTGGAGACCCTTCCCGGTGCCCTGCCGGAGGGGACTTTGGAGTTGGAGGGCTTCTTCATCAACATCATCGCCCCTCCAATGACTCGTGAGTAGTTCACTTCAGACCTACGGGTCCGTAGTTAGTAGCTAGATGACTTCTTCTCTCTCTTGGATCTTCAATACAAAGTTCTCCATGATCTTCTTGGAGATCTATCCGATGTAATCCTCTTTGGCGGTGTGTTTGTCGAGATCTGATGAATTGTGGATTTGTGATCAGATTATCTATGATATATATTTGAGTCTTTGCTGATTTCTTATATGCATGATTTGATATCCTTGTAAGTCTCTCCGAGTCTTGGGTTTTTTTTGGCCAACTAGATCTATGATTCTTGCAACGGGAGAAGTGCTTGGTTTTGGGTTCTTACCGTGTGGTGACCTTTCCCAGTGACAGTAGGGGCAGCAAGGCACACATCGTGTAGTTGCCATCAAGGGTAACAAGGTGGGCTTTGTCGTAGATATGAGATTGTCCATCTACATCATGTCATCTTGCTTAAGGCGTTACTCTGTTCTTTTGGACTTAATACACTAGATGCATACTGGATAGTGGTCGACGTGTGGAGTACTAGTAGTAGATGCATAAAGTATCGGTCTACTTGTTTTGGACGTGATGCCTATAGATATAATCATTGCCATAGATGACGTCATGACTTTGCGCGGTTCTATCAATTGCTCAACAGTAATTCGTTCACCCACCGCCTACTTGCTTTCATGAGAGATGCCAATAGTAAACACTATGGCCCCCGGGTCTATTCACACCTATCGTTTACACCTCTGCTTTTACTTTGCTTTGTTACTTTGTTGCTTTCAGTTCTCACTTGGCAAACAATCTATAAGGGATTGACAACTCCTTCATAGCGTTGGGAGCAAGCTTTTTGTGTTTGTGCAGGCACTTGTGATACTCCTTCACTGGATCGATACCTTGGTTCTCAAAACTGAGGGAAATACTTACCACCGCTGTGCTACATCACCCTTTCCGCTTCGAGGGAACACCAACACAAGGCTCCAAGGCCACGGGGAAATCCTTCGCATATTTGCCTAGGAAGTCCCTAAAGGCATAGCCGTAGCAGAAGGATTCCTGGTGCCGTTGCTGAGGAGAATCAAGACAGTCTGCCATCAGCACATGTTTTTGGCACCATTGGAAGGTCTTTTGTTGCATCAGCAGAAGTATTTCTGGCGCCGTTGCTGGGGAAGGAGAGATCAAGATCTATCCAAGTAGGTCTCACAAACTCATCTCCTGCATTTACTTGTTTGCCAGTTGCCTCTTGTTTTCCTCTCCCCCACTTCACATTTGCCGTTTTCATTTGCCTTTCTCCTTTTCCGTTTTCTTTTGCCTTTTTGCCTTTTTGCCTTTCTCCCTTGCCGTTTTTCTTTTTGCCCGTTTCACTCTCCCTCTTCCTGCTCGTTTGTGTGTGAGATAGTTCGTCAATGGCTAGACCTACCACTCCAAACGATACCCCTGAGAATGAAGTTCTCAATTTTAGGTAGAATGAGGAAGAAAATTTAAAGGACGCTTGGTACAGGATTTGGAATGCTCAAAGTAGATCTACTCGTAAGCAATCCACTACCGTTCTTCTTCACAGTTTCTATGTTGGAATTTCTCCTTGGAATAGGTATATCCTTGATACCATTGTAGGCGGGTGTTAGAGCATATATCTCCATATGTGGTTTTGGTAATTGATGACAATTCCTATGGACTAATGGTTGCCTCAAGTTATATTTATAGGATTTGTCCATAGGCACTTTTTGAAGTCCATCTGTTGGTTTCAAGGAGTTTATATGATGACCAAGATGGTATTCAAGGTATTATCCAAAGAATGGTCATAGAGACACAAGGTTGATCAAGATCTCACACAAAGAGTAAATCAAGATGATCAACACACAAAGCATACAAGATGTAGCGAGAGGGATCAAGTGATCCCATGGTATGGTAAGCATTATCCATTACGTGTTTGTGTACTAACCCATGGTCTTTGTGAGAGTTCTATGTGGCGGTTAGGTGTGCTTCCATGGGCTTGCATCAAAAGGAAGATCTCATACAACCCATGAAAGATGACGTCAAGTGGTGATAGTCATCAAGATTGCGGTGTGCAAGTTCAAGTGGATCAACACGAATATATCATGCTTTATGATTGCCGTCCATTGTGGTGGCAATGGACTTGTGAAGATATGATGAAGAGCGGCTCACCCACAGTGTGTATGGGGGAGCAATCAACTAGTCTTCATTAAGCCAACACAATCAAGAAAGGTGGTCCATCTTGAGGAAGCCAAGATCATCGTCATCTAGCTCAAGAGGACGAGGTGCAAGGTATAGGTTTCCCCTTGATAGGTTTTCTGCTTTAGGATAGATTGCCGTACTGTCAAGGGGGGCTCTCAAGTGAGTAGCTTGATCGTATCGTTTGTTGAGAGCTCAAACCATTTGCATCCTTGCATCATCTTCTTGGTTCTTGTTTGGTGTTTCTATTTGTGAGTTTTAGAGCTTATTTTCATCTTCATGACAAGCTCGAGTTCATCGAAAACGGAGTCCATATGCATCTTCTATGATGTTTTCGATGTTGGGAGTTTTTACCGGTCTTATTCGAAGAAGGGTTCTCACCATTTTCTTATGGGACTTTTATCACTTGCTTATTTTTGATATTTCTATCAAGATTGTATTAGCCCATGTCGTTAGCTTTCCAACAAACTTGGTTTCGTTGAATTCGGAGTCCGTATGCGAAAGTTACAACAGTTTAAGTATGCAGCGGTAGTACCGCTCCTGGTGCGAGCGGTAGTACCGCCCCTAGAGAGGTAGTACCGCCCCCGAAGAGGTAGTACCGCCCCCGGAGCGGTAGTAATTGTTTACTACCACTCCCTAGCGGTAGTACCGCTCCGTCGGACTGTTTTTTGCATACTTTTTGGCCTCAGCATGGTTGGTGTACCTACCGAGCGGTAGTACCGCTCCATGAGCGGTAGTACCACTCTGTGCGGGCTGTGAGGCTTAACGGTTGGATTTTTCCCCACCTATAAAAGGGGGTCTTCTTCCCATTGAACCTTATCTCTTTAGCTCATGTTCGTCCTACATTGTTGACCTTCTTCGAGCTTGCTAACTCTCAATCCCTCCAATGATTCTTGCTAGTTCTTGAGGGAAAAGAGAGAGGAGATCTAGATCCACATTCCCACCAATCACTTTCTCCTCTAAGTGAGGGGAACCCTTGGGTCTAGTTCTTGGAGTTCTTCGTGTTCTTCTTCGTTCTTCCTCTCCTTTTCCTCCCTAGCATTAGTTGCTTTGGTGGGATTTGGGAGAGAAGGACTTGGGCACTCCGTGTGCCCTTGCCATTGCATTAGTTGCATCGATTGAGTTCTTCACGGTGATACGTGGAAGTGAAGTTTGAGAAACTTATTACCTTTGGTACTTAGTACCCTAGATATTGTTCTTCGTGGATGCTTTGGCGTCCTAGAAGCTTGGTGGTGTCTCGGAGCTTAATCATTGTGGTGTAAAGCTCCAGGCAAGCGTCGGGGTCTCCAATTAGGTTGTGGAGATTGCCCTGAGCAATTTGTACGGGTATCGGTGACCGCCCCCAAGGTTTGCCAGTTGTAAGGGTTCGGTGACCACCCTGAAGGGTCCCTTAGTGGAATCACGGCATCTTGCATTGTGCAAGAGGGTGAGGAGATTACGGTGGCCTTAGTGGTATCTTGGGGAGCATTGTGCCTCCACACCGCTCCAACGGAGATTAGCATTCGCAAGGGTGTGAACTTCGGGATACATCATCGTCTCCGCGTGCCTCGGTTATCTCTTACCCGAACCCTTTACTTATGTACTTTACTTTGTGATAGCCATATTGTTCATTGTCATATATCTTGCTATCACTTAGTTGTTTATCTTGCTTAGCATAAGTTGTTGGTGCACATAGGTGAGCCTAGTTGTTGTAGGTTTTGTGCTTGACAAATTAAACGTTAGTTTTATTCCGCATTTGTTCAAGCCTAAACTGTAATTATTTTAAAGCGCCTATTCACCCCCCTCTAGGCGACATCCACGTCCTTTCAGCAGGAATTTTTTGGGGAGCCATACTGTTGACTCCTATGGAGCTATCATGAACTTGGTAGGCTCACCCCTGCTCATGGTTAATGGAACTACCTTAACCTTGGAACACGTGATGCAAAGGCTTGACGCTATTGAATATTTTTTTGCCACTGTTGAACTTATTGAGGGTTTGGATAGAAAGATCCACAATCAAATTACTCAGTACGGATCCAAAGTGGGAAATTTTTTGAAAAATTTAAGGGAGAAGGAACTTATAGTTAATGATTCTTCTAGAATTGGCAAACTAGAAGATGTCATAACCAACTTGGGCTCCGCTTTTGCCGCTGTGCAAAATACTCCAAATCTCTCTCTCAAAAAGACCGGCAAGTCTGTTTTTGTTCCTAAAGCTAGTGGTGAGTCATCCAATAAATATGAAGATCTTAAGATGATAAATGACCAAAGATGACTATACGTGATTCCATCACCTTATGCCTAGCTAAGGGCGTTAAACAATAGCGCTTGTTTGGAGGCAACCCTACGAATCTATCCTTTTTATTTCTGTTTTGTGTTTTCCACACTTTCATAATTATGTTATGATTGTGTTTTTTGTGTTTTTTTGCATTTGTGCCAAGCAAAACCGTTATGATTAGTCTTGGGGATGATCGTTTGGTCATGCTGGAAAAGACAAAAACTTTATTCTCACGAAAATAATTTTCATTTTTTTTCTGTAAGAGATTTTGAGTTGATTCTTTTTTCTGCTGATTGCTACGCCAATTCTTCAGACCGTCTTAAATTTTCAGAATTGTTGAAGTACCAGAAGTATACGAAGTATATAGATTGCTACAGACTGGTCTGCTGTTAACAAATTCTGTTTTTGTTGTGTTGGTTGCTTATTTTGATGAAACTATGGATATTATCGGGGGGTATTACCATGGAAGATTGAAAATACAGTAACCCAACATCAGGGTAAGTAGAATTCAAGTTTGCTATAGTACCTAAGGAAGTGGTGGTTTGCTTTCTTATACTAATTTTATCACGAGTTTCTGTTTATGTTTCGTGTTGTGAAGTTTTCAAGTTTTGGGTGAAGTTCTTATGGACAAAAAGATAAAGAGTGGCAAGAGCTCAAGCTTGGGGATGCCCAAGGCACCCCAAGAGATTCAAGGATGTCGTAAAAGCCTAAGCTTGGGGATGCCCCGGGAAGGCATCCCCTCTTTCGTCTTCAATCCATCGGTGACGTTACTTGGAGCTATATTTTTATTCACCACATGTTATGTATTTTGCTTGGAACGTCTTGTATCGTAGGAGTATTTTATTTTTGTTGTTTCACAATCATCCTTGCTGCACACCTAGAGAGAGATAGACATGCACTCACCGTGATTTTGTCGAGCTTCACTTATATCCTTTGGTAGACAATTCAGCTCACATGCGCTTCACTTATATCTTTTGAGCTAGTTGATTTTTCTCTATGTGCTTCACTTATATCTTTTAGAGCACGGCGGTGCATGGCTTGGTAGTTGATCTATGCTATGAAAGTAGTCTCAAAGGGGTAGTTATCCAAAGGGATACGAAAACTTCCACCTTCATGTGCATTGAATAGTTAGAGAAGTTTGATTCATCTCAACTAGTTTTGAGTTGTGGTTATGGTAATATTGAATTTATATTAGTAAGGTGTTGTGAATCTAGAAATACTTGTGTTAAAGTTAGTGATTCCCGTAGCATGCACGTATGGTGAACCGCTATGTGATGAAGTCTGAGCATGATTAGTCTATTGATTGTCATCCTTTGTGTGGCGGTCGGGATCGTGCGATGGTTTATACCTACCAACCCTTCCCCTAGGAGTATGCGTTGAATGCTTTGTTTTGATTACTAATAAAACTTTTGCAACAAGTATATGAGTTCTTCATGACTAATGTTGAGTCCATAGTTTAGATGCACTTTCACCTTCCACCATCACTATCTTCTTTAGTGCCGTGCAACTTTCGCCGGTGCACAAAACCCACCATTAGCCTCCCTCAAAAGAGCCACCATACCTACCTACTATGGCTTTTTCAAAGTCATTCCGAGATATATTGCCATGCAACTACCACCATGACATGTGCCACCACGTCTACATTGCCATTGCATGATCATAATTAGGTAGAATGATGTTTCCATTTATGTCTATGCCATGCTAGATCATTGTCACGGTACACTACCGAAGGCATCCCATATAGAGTCATCGTTGCTCTAAGTTTTGAGTTGTAAGTGTGATGATCATCATTGATGGAGCATTGTCCCATGTGAGGAAATAAAAGAGGCCAAAGATGCCCACCAAATAAAAAAAGAGGCCAAAGAGCCCATCCAAAAAAAAGAGGCCAAAGAGTCCATCCAAAAAAATGAGAGAAAAAGAGAGAAGGGACAATGCTACCATTTTTCCACACTTGTGCATATTAAGCACCATGATCTTCATGATTGAGAGTCTCTCGTTTTGTCACCACCATATAGCTAGTGGGAAGTTTTCATTATATAACTTGGCTTGTATATTCCAATGATAGGCTTCCTCAAAATTGTCTTAGGTCTTCGTGAGCAAGCAAGTTGGATGCACACCCACTAGTTTTCTTTAAGAGCTTTCACATACTCATAGCTCTAGTGCATCATTTGTATGGCAATCCCTACTCATTCACATTGATATCTATTAATGAGCATCTCCACAGCTCATTGATATGCCTAGTTAATGTGATCATCTTCTCCTTGTTTGTCTTGCAACCTCCACCACACTCCACACCACTTATAGGGCTAAAACCATGGCTCACGCTCATGTATTGCGTGAGAGTTGAAAAAGTTTGAGAAAGTAAAGGTGTGAAAACAATTACTTGGCCAATACCAGGGTTGTGCATGATTTAAATTCGTTGTGCAATGATGATAGAGCATAGCCAGACTATATGATTTTGTAGGGATAACTTTTTTTGGCCTTTTTATTTTGAAAGTTCATGATTACTTTGCTAGTTTGCTTGAAGTATTTTTGTTTCCACGTCAATAGCAAACTATTGTTTTGAATCTAATGGATCTGAACATTCACGTCACATAAGAGGAGTTACAAAGGACATCTATGCTAGGTAGCATGAAAGCATCAAAAAATCATTCTTTATCACTTCCCTACTCGAGGACGAGCAGGAGTTAAGCTTGCGGATGCTTGATACGTCTCAAACGTGTCTATAATTTTTGATGGTTTCACGTTGTTATCTTGTCAACTTTAGATGTTTTGTTTACCTTTTATATCTTTTTTGGAACTAACTTATTAACTCAGTGCCAAGCGCCAGTTCCTGTTTTTTTCTGTGTTTTTGACTCTTTTTAGATCTGATTTTGGAATGGAGTCCAAACGGAATAAAATCCCTTAAATGATTTTTTCCAGAACGGAAGAAGATCAGGAGGCTTGAGGGCCAAGCAAGTGGGCCCATAGGGAGCCCACAAGCCCTGTTGCCGCTGCCATGGGGGAGGCCGCGGCAACCAAGCTTGTGGCCTCCCTGGCGCTCCCCTGCCCTAGGTCTTTGGCCTATATATTTCCTAGAAATCTAGAAAAAATTAAGGCGTCCATGAAAACACGTTTCCGCCGCCGCAAGCTTCTGTTTCTGCGAGATCTCATCTGGAGACCCTTCCCGGTGCCCTGCCGGAGGGGACTTTGGAGTTGGAGGGCTTCTTCATCAACATCATCGCCCCTCCAATGACTCTTGAGTAGTTCACTTCAGACCTACGAGTCCGTAGTTAGTAGCTAGATGGGTTCTTCTCTCTCTTGGATCTTCAATACAAAGTTCTCCATGATCTTCATGGAGATCTGTCCGATGTAATCCTCTTTGGCGGTGTGTTTGTCGAGATCCGATGAATTGTGGATTTGTGATCAGATTATCTATGATATACATTTGAGTCATTGCTGATTTCTTATATGCATGATTTGATATCCTTGTAAGTCTCTCCGAGTCTTCGGATTTTTTGGCCAACTACATATATGATTCTTGCAATGGGAGAAGTGCTTAGTTTTGTGTTCTTACCGTGTGGTGACCTTTCCCAATGATAGTAGGGGCAGCAAGGCACACATCATGTAGTTGCCATCAAGGGTAACAAGGTGGGCTTTGTCATAGATATGAGATTGTCCATCTACATCATGTCATCTTGCTTAAGGCGTTACTCTGTTCTTTTGGACTTAATACACTAGATGCATGCTGGATAGCGGTCGACGTGTGGAGTAATAGTAGTAGATGCAGAAAGTATCGGTCTACTTGTTTTGGACGTGATGCCTATAGATATAATCATTGCCATAGATGATGTCACGACTTTGCACAGTTCTATCAATTCCTCGACAGTAATTCGTTCACCCACCGTCTACTTGTTTTCATGAGAGAAGCAACTAGTAAACACTACGGCCCCCGGGTCTATTCACACCTATCGTTTACACCTCTGCATTTACTTTGCTTTGTTACTTTGTTGCTTTCAGTTCTCACTTGGCAAATAATCTATAAGGGATTGACAACCCCTTCATAGCGTTGGGAGCAAGCTTTTTGTGTTTGTGGAGGCACTTGTGATACTCCTTCACTTGATCGATACCTTGGTTCTCAAAACTGAGGGAAATACTTACCACCGCTGTGCTACATCACCCTTTCCGCTTCGAGGGAACACCAACGCAAGGCTCCAAGGCCACGGGGAAATCCTTTCCATATTTGCCTAGGAAGTCCCTAAAGGCGTAGCCGTAGCAGAAGGATTCCTGGTGCCGTTGCTGAGGAGAATCAAGACAGTCTGCCGTCAGCACGTGTTTCTGGCACCGTTGGAAGGTGTTTTGTTGCATCAGCAGTGTAGCAGTAGGCCCCAAAGGGCATGATGAAGGAGGTCTTTAGAGGATCAGCTGGATCCAGCTTTATTTGATGGTAGCCTGAATAAGCATCCAGAAACGACAACAATTCGCACCCTGTAGTGGAGTCGATCACTTGATCTATCCTAGGCAACGCGAATGGGTCTTTCGGACAGGCCTTATTCAGGATGGTGTAGTCGATACACATTCGCCAGGTGTTGTTCTTCTTCAGCACCACGACTGCATTAGCCAGCCAATCCGGGTGGAAAACCTCCATGATGAAGCCGGCTGCAAGGAGCTGGGCGAAGCGGCGCAAAGGTTGTTTCACCGGCTTTGCGTCCGGTCGCACGTGAAGTTTGTGCTCGGCGTACTTCCTCAGAACACCCGACATGTCCTTGGGGGACCATGCAAAGATGTCCCGATTCTCATGGAGGAAGTCGACGAGCTCCCCTTCCTATTTGGGGCTGAGGCCAGCCCCGATGGTGATGCACTGCTTGGGGTTGGCAGGGTCGAGTGGGACCTGCTTGGTCTCTTTGGCCGGCTTGAAAGAGCCCTCGCCGGCTGACTGGGACGGAGGAGAAGGAATCGCCGGCTGCTCGGTGGCCTGGGGCACGAGCCGGTCGATCTGCCGCTTCTCCTCAACGATCACCAAGGCGTCGGCGAGGCGGCTGCTATCTTGGGCACACTCGAGCGACTTCTTGTAGTCGCCAGCAATAGTGATTATGCCCTTGGGACCCGGCATCTTCATCTTTAGGTAGGCGTAGTGCGGAATGGCCATGAATTTGGCCAGAGCCGGTCTGCCCAGCAGCGCGTGATATGGGCTGCTGAGGTCCACTACCTCGAACCATATGGACTCTCGACGGAAGTGAGCTTTGTCGCCGAAGAGGATGTCCAACTGGATTTTGCCAATGGGCAAGCAGGACTGCCCACGCATGACGCCGTGGAAGACAGTACTGGTCGGCAGGACGTCCGTCTCCTTGAGCCCGAGCTTGAGGAGAGTGTCGAGGTAGAGGATGTTGATGCTGCTGCCGCCATCGACCAGCACCCGGGAGAACCGGCAGGTGAGCCTCTTGGAGGCGAAGGTGGTGTCGAGGACGAGCGCGTATAAGCCCAGGTTGGGCATCACCACAGGATGGTCCACCCGGCTCCATGTGATTGGTTTGTCAGACCAATGCATGTACTAGGGAACCGGGGGAACCGTGGCATTCACCTCGCGCCGTCTCTAGCGTAGGCTGTGCTTGTCGTCGCCTTCACTGGTGAAGACGACGAATGCTCTGTCTTGATGAGGGTAGTCATCATGGAGGTGGCCGTCGTCGTGAGGCGGCGGCGCTGGAGGCGGAGCAGGATCAGGAGCCGGTGCACGAGGCGCCGCCTGCGGACCTGGGGGGCGGCAGGCCATCCCCTTGCGACAGCCGGTGTGCGAAGCTGCACTGTCGAAGGGTGTGGTTGGACGGCTGTGCCCCAGAATGTATCTTGCAGGGGGCGTCGAGCAGTTGCTCGAAGGACTGCTTGGGCAGCCAGTTGGCGTTGTTCCTATTGGAGCGCTTCCGCGGAGGGCCGGCTTGAGAAGCCGACGTATCGCCCTCCACGCTGGCTACCAACTTGCTATTGGAGCGCGAATCCATCTGATTTGCCTTGAGCTTGTTGTTGTTCTGGCCGCCTCGGCCATCCCCGTCGGCTTGGGAGTAGCTGGCGTGGGGACAGCCTTGTCCGAGGGGGTCACCTTGACGTGCATCGCCGAGTCGGCCGTGGCGTACTTGTCCGCCTTGGCCATGAGCACCGCCAGAGAGATGGGCTCGGAGCACATAAGCTTGTGCTTGAGGAGGGTGCCGTCTCGTCAACCGTCGATGAAGTACTGGATGGCTTGTACCTCATGCACCCCCTCGCAGGAGTTGCGGAGCTCTGTCCACCGGGTGACGTAGTCGCGAAGGGGTTCGTCGGGCCTCTGGACGCACATGGCCAGCCCGCGAGGCCCGCCAGGGCGCTTGTAGGTGCGAGTGAAGTTGCGGATGAACGCCTCCTCGAAGTCCACCCAGGAGTTGACGCTTCCGGCCGGAAGGCTGTTAAGCCAAGTCCGAGCCGAGCCGGCCAACATGAGTGGCACGTAGCGGACCGCTATGCGGTTGTTGCCCGTGGCGATGCCAACGGCCGTGGTGTAGTCGATCAGCCAGTCCTCTGGCTTGGCCGTGCCGTTGTACTTAGGTGTGTCCTGAGGCAAGGTGAAACCTCGGGGGAATGGCTCCCCTCGGATCCGGGGACCGAAGCAAGCCGGACCGATGGGACCGTCCTCCTCCAGGAGGGCCGACTCGGCCAGGACGATGAGACGCCTGCGGGCGTCCTGATCATCCCGGGGAGTGCGAGCGCCAATCCGAGTAGCAAGAGGGGAGGCGCCTCGCGAACCAGAGACATGAGTTCTTCCCGGGTAAAGAACCTCACACTCCGAATCGCCCTCATTGCCTCCGCGTCGCTTGCTTGAAGTGTGCTCGCTCTAGCGCTGGGAGCGCCGGTCTTCACTTCCCTCACCCCTCCGGCCGTAGGTGCGATGCGAGGAAGATCCTTCTGTGTGATGCTGACCGCTAGGGTTGCGGCGTGCTCCGGAGTTGGGTCCCGGAGACTCTGACTGGGCCTGACCGGGGTCAAGCCGAGTCTGTTGTTTGTTGGCGGCGTCAAGGAGATCCTTGACCTGCTTCTCCTGGAAGGCAAGCTCCTCGCCATCCAGGCTCGCCATCTCCTCAATGGCCGCCTGTGCCGCCCGCATGTTGGCCGCAGGGGTCTCGTAGGTGGGCTGATCGCCGCCTAGGACCTCGGCAATGAACCGGCCGCGGCTGCGGACCGATCCAAGCCGGCTAGGGGCCTCGGAATCACTATCACTATTCCCGCTTGTGTTTTGATCCTTTGCAAACTACAAGGACGGAGAGATTGACAACCTCTCTGAACTCATTGGGAGCAAAGTTATTTGTTGTGTGTGAAGGTCCACGTATTCTTCTAGCGCCAGAGCAACGGACACCTACTTGTTGATCCTCGGAGTCCTCCTGGTTCGATAAATATTACAGTCCCTGTGTAAGGGAAATCTGCTGCTGACTACATCTCCACCTTCACTTGGGGTAAGCAACGAGGGGCGAGAAGTATATCCATCAACTCGTCATCAACAGTCAACCTCCCACTCCCTCTCTCCCCACTTTTCCTCCAGGGCCCACCACATGCTACTCTCTCTATCTTCTCTTCTCCTTCTCCCCCCCACCAACTCCCACGCCCATGTAGAAAGCCTCGCCAGGCATGCCACCATCGTCGCCTGGCCTCTTCGCGCACAGGTCCAGGACAAGCTCGGCGCCGCCACCACCTCCTTGCCATGGCATTCCAGCTCCGCCGCAGCGTGAGCAGCGATGCCCTCCTGCACGGCTACTCAGCGCGACCAATGCGCTTGGAGGCCAAGGCACTAGAGGCGCACCTCCGCGTGTTCTCCTCGTAAACCCGGAGATGCGGTACGAGATGCACACCAGTCGGACACTGGAGATCTTGGGGCGTGATAGGGCGGATATGTTGTTCCCGCAGTCGGGTAATTGTCATGGGCATTCTAGACACCGGTGTGTGGCCAGAGAGGGCGAGCTATAACAACGTCGGGCTTGGCCCCGTGCCGGCGGGATAGAAGGGCAAGTGTGAGGAAGGCAGCAACTTCAATGCCTCCACGGGCAACCGGAAGCTCATCAGCGCAAGGTTCTTCCTCGTCGGATACGAAACGTCCAAGGGCCCACTTGACAAGTTCAAGGAGTCATGCTCGCCAAGGGACAACAACTACACGGCACGCTCACCTCTAGCAGAGCGACGGGCTCCACGGTGCGCGGTGCCAACTTGCTCGGGTACTAGAAGCCGTGGCCTTGGGGCTCAACTACTCGGAAACTTTACCCTCAAAGCAAAATTAGCGCTGACAAATCTTCATTCGGCACAAAAATTGTCCTAGGGGGAACAACGACTAGAGATTCTCTTGGAGAAACTCCAATGCAGCGAACCAAATCATCTGCCCGCGTCCGTCGGTGCCCAGACCCAAAACGCGTCCGCACAAACCCATTTCCGGCCCAAAATTGCGCCTGTAATCCGTCAGCATGGACGCGACACACGCCTTCTCATGTCCGTGTCCGTCCACACGTGGCGCCCGGTAAAACCCAGCATCGTCTTTATTAACAACGAGCGCCCATTGTGGGTCCATGCGTCAGTGACCCACATACGTCCTTTTTTAATCCGAGCGTGCAGGGGCCTGGCCTCATCCTCTTCCAGAAGTCGCCACCATCCACATCTAGCCACCCGCTTCTCCCCGCCTGGCGGCAAACCCTAGCCACCATGGGTTTTTTCTCCAGCAAAGACAACGGCAGGTCCCCCTTTTTCCATGTTCGCACGCTCCCGTTGTCAGCGTCTTCCCATCTGCCTCGGCAGCGGGTCAACATACCAGTGCACCAGGTGAGGTGGCACTGGGAGCACCACGTCCCCTCCCCTACCCTAATGTCATGCTGCCGCACGACTGACATTTGGATCCGGAGAGGATCCTAGTGCTAGCGATGTCGTGTTCGGCGCGGGTGCATGCAGAGTGTAAGGGAACATCACATGGGAAACAAAAAAATTCCTACGCTCACCAAGATCAATCTATGGAGACTAACATGTACGAGGGGGAGTGAATCTACATACCCTTGTAGATCGCTAGGAGGAAGCATTGAGAAACACGGTTGATGTAGTCGAACGTCTTCGTGATGCAATCATGATCCGTCCCGCGATCCAATCATGAACGTCCTGATGAAGTGTCGAATGGACGGCACCTCCGCATTCAACACACGAACAACCCAATGAAGCCTTCACCACCTCGATCCAGTGAGTGTGGGTGAATTAGTAGACGAGTTCTCCGGCAGCAGAACAACATGGTGGCGGTGGTGGTGGTGTGATCTCAGCAAGGCTTTGCTGAGCGTTGCCCCAGACGCATTTCGGAGGAGAAATCGATCTAGGGAGAGAGGTAGGGCTGCACCTATGCCTTGGGGTGGTGTTGCCCTCTCTCTCCCTCTCTATATATATGAGGAGGGGGTAGGTAGGGCGCAGCCTTGGCCCCTCCTCCTAGGAGGATTGGCCAGCCAAGTGAGGAGGGTTCCACCTCCCACAAGGGAGGCGGGTGCCCAAGGGGAGGAGTCCCTCCTCCACAAGGCACCTCCCCACCAACCACATGGGCGTATGGGCCTCCTTGAGGTTGGTTGCCCAGCCTACCAGGGACCGGTGCGCCACCTCTTAGGCCCATGTGCCCCCCGGGGTGGGTGGGCCCCTCTCGATGGACCCCCGGAACCCTGTCAGTACTCCCGGTACAATACCGGAAAACCCCTAAACTTTTCTAGAACCAGAATACAACTTTCCGATGTATAAATCTTTACCTCCAAACCATTCTGGAACTCCTTGTGATGTCCGAGATCTCATCCGAGACTCCGAACTACCATCGGCCACCAACACAATAACTCAACTATATCTATATCATCACCGAATGTTAAGTGTGCACACCGTGCGGGTTCGAGAACTATGCAGACATGACCGAGACACCTCTACGTTCAATAAAAAATAGCGGGACACGGATGCTCATATTGGTTCGCACACTTTCTATGATGATCTTTGTCGGTCTAACCAACGATGTCAAGGATTCAACTAATCCCATGCGTTGTTCCATTTGTCCATCGATATGTTACTTGACCGAGATTCGATTGTCGGTATCTCTATACCTAGTTCAATCTCATGACTCGCAAGTCTCTTTACTCGTTCCGTAATACAAGATTCTGTGACTAATTCCTTAGTCACATTGCTTACAAGCTTGTTGTGATGTTATATTACCGAGTGGGCCCCGAGATACCTCTCCGTCACACGGACTGGCAAATCCGAGTATTGATCCATGCCAACTCGAGGGACATCCTCTGAGATACCTTTAGAGAATATTTATAATCACACAGTTACATCGTGTCATTTGATACACACGAGGCATTCCTCCCGTGTCAGTGATTTGCATGATCTCGTGGTGATTGTAACAAATACACCGACATGCTGAAAGCAATAGCCGTAAACTGGATACGATCAAATTCTATGCATAAGGTTTGGGTCTTGTCCATCACATCAATCTCCTAATCATGTGATCTCATTATCAAATGACAACTCATGTCTATCGCTAGGAAACCTTAGCCATCTTTGATCAACGAGCTAGTCTAGTAGAGCCTCACTAGGGACACGGTGTTGTCTATGTATCCACACATGTATTTGAGTTTCCAATCAATACAATTATAGCATGGATAATAATAAATGATTACCATGGACAAGGTAATATGATAATACTAATTTATTATTGCTTCTATGGCATATTTCCAATAGTCTCCCACTTGCACTAGAGTCGATAATCTAGCTCACATCACTATGTGATTTACATTGTAATGTATCTAACAACCATACAGCTCTGGTGTTGATCATGTTTCGCTCGTGGAAGTACTACACCACGACACTGCATTCCCTACAGACGGGTGTTGGGAAAACTCAGTATCACCGACCGACTATTGGTCGGGAAAACTTATGACAAACAGTCGGTCAGGAAATCTCACTAACAATAACAAACAGTCGGTCGGGAACACCAGAAACTTTCCTGTCGAGCGGTCGGTCGGGAAAGGTCTTGTGTCCATCGGATCATTGTTCGGTAAATAATCCCGACCAACAGTCGGACACTAAATGGGCCTAACGCGGGAATCACCAAATTTTAGTGCCAATTCAGCCCAACTCGCGGTCTTTTTCCTCTATTTTCCCCTGCCTTATCTTCTCCAACACAAAAAAACTCCCGTGCATGCCTCACCAGCCCCGCCGCCCGCGCCGTCCCCTGCCGCCCGCGTCGTCCCCCGCCGCCCCGCGCCGCCCAGCCCCGCTCCGCGCCGCCCAGCTCCTCCCCGCCCCGCCCAGCTCCGCCCCGCGCCGCGTCCTGTAGCTTCTATGCCCCGTGCCGCCCAGCTCTGCCCCGTGCCGCCCAGCTCCGCCCCGCGCCGCATCATGCCGCTGCTATGCCACGCGCTGCCCAGCTCCGCCCCGCGCCTCCCAACTCCACCCCGCGCCACGCTGTCCTGCAGCTGCTACACCCCCGCCGTCCTGCAGCTGTTACGCCACCCAGCGCCGGCCCCCGCGCCGCCCCACACCATCCCCCACCACCCCCACTGCCCTGGGTCGCCCCAGTCTCCCCCACTGCCCTGCGCCTCCCCTGTCGCCCCACTGCCCTGCGTTGCCTGCACGGTTTGGGTTGCCAGGTTAGGTATAGATTAGTTTGCTTATTAGGATTAGTTGTGGACATACTGTTGTAAATCTAGGGAACCTATTTATGATAAGGACTGTGTACTATCATACACTTTGTGGTTCTTTTTAGCACATATTTTTAGGAGTTCTTGGGATGGGTTCTATTATTTGCCTTGCAGCTCCCAAGTTTAGTTGTTGTAAGTTTTGATCTTGTACCTGTTTGTGCTATCTTAATGAAGCCTCTCTTCAGCTATAACACAATCTTAGTAACTTATATGAGGACCTTGAAAAACTTGATGAGGTGAGGGGCAAGTTAGAATCAGTAAATTGCAATTCAATAAAATTAAGGGGTGATAGCTCTGAAGTACTTAATCACTATTATTTTTAATACATGCACAGTTTTCAAACTTCCTCACATTTAGTTGAGGTATAGCTCCTCTCTGTGACCTTACTTAAACTATCTTGTTTTCTTGTAGGTAGCACAGAGAACCACTACACGTACTATTGAGCGGAGGAAGAAGATCTAGTAGCAGAATATTTGGTACTTAGCAATCAGCTTGTGGTATTTGATTTTACCTAGCAGAATATTTTCTAGTGAAAAATTGATGAGTTTAATAACAAATGTTGGCTCCAAGATTTACTTAAGTTTTTATCTTAGTGTATTCCTAGTATAACCCAATGGATGTTGCCCATGAACATAAATTGAAGGTTTTGCTTAGGCTTCAGTTCTTATGCAATTTTTTCTTCAGGAGGCTGCACCGTGGGAGCTCATCCTGAAGAGATCATCCACTGACGTGCTTACTGCATCCACTCAAGTGAGTTCCTTTGCCCCACTCAAGTCCAGATGTCGCCCATATGTGTGGATGCCATAAATATGTAGAGATGCCTCCTCATGTTTGACACTAATTTTTATAGTGTGTAACTAGGTTGGTTATTAGGATTCTTGTTACCAAGTGTGAAGCTAGCCACCATGGATAGAAGTAGGATGGATGCACATAGGTATAACACCACATATAAATTTTAAATTTCTTAGATGCCGAATCTTTATATAACACACTCACATGTACACTTGCATGTAGGCATACAGAGAAGTACTTATAAGGGCTCGCCAAATTCCTAGGCCATGCATTTGCTAAATCATCAGTCGAGAATAAAATATTATGTCCTTGCAAAAAGTGTGTAAACTCGTACTGGAGAGAAGAAGCTAAAGTCCGTGAGCACCTGGTATGCGAGGGATTTGTAGATGGCTACAAACAATGGTTGTTTCATGGAGAACGTGTCTCTTCTCCCATTTCTCCAAATCTGGATGAGGTTGACCAAAGGGATGAGGACGATGATATCTCTGATTTGCTAGTTAATTTGGATAAAGGTGGAGATCTTGAAGATGATTGTGGTTTAAATCAGAATTATTGTTTTTAGAATCTCTCCACAAACTTGAAGCTGATTCTCCACAAGAGTTATATCCAGGCTGTAAGAATTTCTCAAAGCTTCATTTCCTAGTGAGACTTCTTCACACCAAACTACTTGGAGGGTGCTCTGATAGAAGTTTTGATCTGTTGTTAGATCTACTCAAAGATGCTTACCCTCAGTCCGCAATACCCAAAAACTCCAATGAAGCCAAAAAACTAGTCAAATGCCTAGGACTTGGGTATGTTAATATCCATGCATGTGAGAATGATTGCATTCTATTTTGGTTCTAGAGAAGACTTTGTATTCAATATTTGCATGCTATAATATATATGTGAAATGTACTTGTCATCTACGGTTTAATACATAGAGGTTGGTAATGGTATTTTTTTGCATGGAGTGATTGTCATGTGCTGGTTTGCATTTTGTCATCCTTGTGGAATATTCATCTATGTAATAATGTAACTTATTTTTAGAGTCATTTGTATGCCTAGTAATTCTAGTGTTTATACAAGTTTTTATGGTGCCATTGAATTTACGAATGTAAGAATGTAATCGCAACTTCTTTCATTTTGCAGGAAAGACATGCAAGCGGACCAGGAACCATGAAGCCGAAGGTTCAGGATATTTTGTGTAATGGTGATTGAAACATTGGAGATGCATTTTACCTATCATTTTTTAAACCCACATTGTGTTTGATACAATGAACCATAATGTTTCCTCTAGTTAAGTAGCTACATTAGCTTATGGAAAATTTGGATTTATGAAATATTGTCTGGTTATGGTTTATTATTGTTGGAATATGCTTGTTATGGTTTATTATTGCTGGAGAATATGTTTGTTATGAAATATTGATTGATATTTGGTTGGTAGCGCAAATGTAAGCTATGTGAGGGCTGTTGGTGTGGAATTTTTGAAAAGCACATGGATGCCCAATAGACTGTTTGTTGGGAATGTTTAACCCCTTCAGATAGTCGGTCGGGAAAGGTTCAGGCCATGCCGAAGAGACCGTCGGTCGGGAAAGGCCCTTGGTAGGCCCAGCAGAATGTCGGTCGGGAAAGGATCAGGACATGCCCAAGAGACCGTCGATCGGGAAAGGCCCTTGGTATGCCCAACAGAATGTTGGTCGGGAAAGGTATACCATAGCCAACAAACAGTCGGTCGGGAAAAATATGTCGGTCGGGAAAGACCTTTCCCGTCTGGACTTTCCCCAACAGACACTTTCGGTCAGCAATAATCTTTCCCGACAAACTATCTATCGGTGGAAGTTGTTTTCCCGTCCAACCTAGCTGTTAGGGATGTAGTGTCGTGGTGTAGTGAAGAGGCGTAGTCAACGGGTCTGCGACATTCAGATCCATGTGTACTTTGCAAATATGTATGTCCTCATCCTTTATGTAATCGCAGATGGAATTGAAGTGTCGCTTTATGTGTCTGGTCCTCTTGTGAAACCTTGGTACCTTGGCCAGAGCAATGACACCAGTGTTGTCACAGAATAGAGTCACTGGGTCTAGTGCACTAGGGACAACCCTAAGACCCATCATGAACTCCTTCATCCACACACCTTCGTTAGCCACCTCCGAGGTATCTATGTACCCCCCCTTCGCATGTAGAATCAACTACCACGCTTTGCTTGGAACTGCACCAGCTTAGTGCTCCCCCGTTGAGAATATATATATATGTATCCGGTTTGAGACTTAGAGTCATCCGAATCAGTGTCAAAGCTTGCATCAACGTAACCCTTTACGACGAGCTCTTGATGACCGTCATCGACGAGAAACATTTCCTTAGTCCTTTTTAGGTATTCCCTCCGGTCCGGTGTATTAGGCTCGCTAGGAGTGGCATCGTGACCAAGGTGAAATTCTACTAGCGGGGCGATCACCCCTTCTGACCCGTTTCCTCCAATCAGCTCACAGTAAGGATTCTTCTAATTAATTTCCTTAATAAGGTGGCAAATGAAACAACGTCCAGGCCCACACCAAAAGTTTCATTTCACATGCGTGCGTGAGAGAAATTTTGTTTCCCGCGAGATTAGCGACCATGCATTGGTCTGTTCACATTGCATGCAAGGAAGAGTTCTAACGGCACCTAATATAGAGGAAGTGCGCTTCGGCTAGGAGTTCTTCTAGAAGTAGAGAGAAAGAGGACCAGCTCAATAGATTAATTAGGCCAATTAAATTCTTACATGCCTTATTTCTAAGGGATTTCGGAGCAAATAGAAATTGGTAATAGGCCTAACACACTGGAACGGAGGGAGTACTTAAGGAAATGCTTGACCGTCGTCCAGTGTTCCATTCCCGGATCACTTTGAAACCTTCCGGACATACTTATGGCAACGCTGACATCTGTTGTTGTGCACAACATTGCATACATGATAGAGCCTATGGCAGAAGCATAGAGGACGTTACTCATCGTTTCTCTATCTTCTACAGTCATTGGATATTGAGTCTTACTCAACTTCACAGCTTGCAATACAGGCAAGAACCCTTTCTTGGACTGATCCATTTTTAATTTCTTCAAAACGTTCTCAACGTATGTGCTATGTGAAAGTCCTATTAAGCGTCTCGATCTATCTCTATAGATCTTCATGTCTAATATGAAAGCAGCTTCTCCTAGGTCCTTCATTTAAAAACTCTTGTTCAAATATTCCCTCATGCTTCCCAAAAAGTCTATATTGTTTCCAATCAGCAATATGTCATCCACATATAATATTAGAAACTCTATAGAGCTCCCACTCACTTTATTATAAATACAAGCTTCTTCATAAACTTGTATAAACCCAAACGATTTCATCACCTCATCAAAGCGTCGATTCCAACTCTGAGATGCTTGCACCAGTCCATAAATGGATCGCTGGAGCTTGCATACTTTGTCAGCATTCTCTGGATCGACAAAATCTTCTGGTTGCGTCATATACCACTCTTTTATGAACTATGAATGACCGTAGGAGAATTTCCTACAACTTTCTTATATTAAGATAGTAAGGAGCACAAGGCATACACTCAGATTACAAGGGGGGTGTTAGAAATGGGTTAGGTATCCTACCTACCTAACAGTCAGCAGGACTAATATCCTACAGAGATAATTCAGGGGGGGTCGTACACTCTATCTGTTCGCTAGAACAAAAGCAGATATGACTCCAAGAACATCGCGAACTCAAAGCACCCTAGTAGAGAAGGTTGCGATGAAATCGTGCACCCCCTCTCTGGATCTATGTTTCAGTGCGACAAAGTCTTCTTGGAACCTCCTCAACCAGGATGCACATCATATACAACTCTTCCTTAAGGTGCGTGTTAAGGAACGCTGTTTTGACATCCATCTGCCAAATTTCATAATCAAAAAATGCATCTATTATTAACATGATTCTGACGGACTTAAGCATCGCTACGGGTGAGTGGCCTTTCGCCCTTAAGGTAATACTTCCAAAGTCCATACTTTGTTTTCATACATGGATCCTATCTCAGATTTCATGGCCTCTAACCATTTGTTGGAATTCGGGCCCACCATCGCTTCTCCATTGTTTGTAGGTTCACCATTGTCCAACAACATGACCTTTAAGATAGGGTTACCGTTCCACTCAGGAGTAGTGCGTGCCCTTGTCAATCTATGAGGTTCGATAGTAACTTGATCTGAAGCTTCATGATAATCCTCATTGGCTTCCTCTTCAACTGAGGTAGGCTCCACAGAAACATCTTTCTGCATTGTGCCACTCTCTGTTTGAAGTAAAGGTTCAACAACCTCAGCAAGTTCTATCTTCCTCCCACTCAATTCATTCGAGAGAAACTCTTTCTTGAGAAATGACTTGTTTTTAGCGACAAACACTTTGCCTTCGGATCTGAGATAGAAGGTATACCCAACCATATCTTTTGGGTATCCTATGAAGAAGCATTTATTCGATTTCGATTCGAGCTTTTCTTGTTGAAGCTTTTTGACATAAGCATCGCATCCCCAAACTTTAAGAAACGACAACTTTGGTTTCTTGCCAAACCACAGTTATTACAACGTCATCTCAACGGATTTAGATGGTGCCCTATTTAAAGCGAATGCAGCTCTCTCTAATACATAACCCCAAAACAATAGTGGCAACTCGGCTAGAGACATCATAGAATGCACCATATCCAATAAGGTTTGATTACGAAGTTCCGACACACCATTACACTGTGGTGTTCGAGGTGGCGTCAACTGTGAAACTATTCCACATTGTCTTAGGTGAGTGCCAAACTCATAACTCGAATATTCTCCTCCTCGATCAGATCGTAGGAATTTAATCTTCTTGTTATGATGATTCTCAGCTTCACTCTAAAATTGCTTGAACTTTTCAAACATTCTAGACTTGTGTTTCATTAAGTAAATATACTCATATCTATTTAAGTCATCAGTAAAGGTGAGAAAATAACGATATACATCGTGTGCCCAAATGCTCATCGGACCGCACACATTAGTATGTATGATTTCTGATGACCCACAAGTATAGGGGATCTATCGTAGTCCTTTCGATAAGTAAGAGTGTCAAACCCAACGAGGATCAGAAGGATTTGACAAGTGGTTTTCAGCAAGGTAATATATGCAAGCACTGAAATTATCGGTAACAAGTAGTTGTGTGGTGAGATGATTCATAGCAAGTAGCAAGCAACAAAAGTAACAACGGTGCAGTAAAGTGGCCCAATCCCTTTTGTAGCAAGGGACAAGCCTGGACAAAGTCTTATAGGAGGTAAAATGCTCCCGAGGACACATGGGAATTTCTGTCAAGCTAGTTTTCATCAAGTTCATATGATTCACGTTCGCTACGTTGATAGTTTGATATGTGGGTGGACCGGCGCTTGGGTACTTCCCTTACTTGGACAAGCATCCCACTTATGATTAACCCCTCTCGCAAGCATCCGCAACTATGAAAGAAGAATTAAGACAAAGTCTAACCATAGCATTAACCTAGTCGATCCAAATCAGCCCCTTACGGAGCAACCATAAACTAGGGTTTAAGCTTCTGTAACTCTAGCAACCCATCATCTACTTACTACTTCCCAATGCCTTCCTCTAGGCCCAAATAATGGTGAAGTGTTATGTAGTCGACGTTCGCATAGCACCACTAGAGGAAAAACAACATACAACACATCAAATTATCGAATGAATACCAAATTCACATGACTACTTATAGCAAGACTTATCCCATGTCCTCATGGACAAAAGTGACTACTCACAAAGCGTATTGATATTCATGACCAGAGAGGTAATGAGTAGCATCAAGGATCTTAACAAATAATCTTCCACCAAGTAATCCAACTAGCATCAACTACAAAGAGTAATTAACACTACTAGCAACCTTACAAGTACCAATCAGAGTCGCGAGACGGAGTTTGGTTACAAGAGATGAACTAGGGTTTGGAGATGAGATGGTGCTGATTAAGATGTTGATGGTGATGAGTCCCCTCCGATGAGAGGAGTGTTGGTGATGACGATGGCGACGATTTCCCCCTCCGGGAGGGAAGTTTCCTCGGCAGGATCGTCCTGCCGGAGCTCTAGATTGGTTCTGCTCAAGTTCCGCCTCGTGGCGGCGGCGAATCCTCCGAAAAGCCTCCTCCTCATTTTTTCTGGAATGAAACCCTTCTTGTAGCAAAAGAGGGGGGCCAGAGGGCCAGCTGGGAGCCCACAAGCCCCCTAGGCGCGGCCAGGGGGGAGGCCGCGCCTAGCAGGCTTGTGGCCTCCTGCTGGCGCCCCTCTGGTACTTCTTTGGCCCAGTATTTTTTATAAATCCCAAAAAAAATCCTCGTTGATTTTCACGGATTTTGGAGTTGCGCGGAATAGGTATCTCAAACTTGCTCCTTTTTTAGGCCAGAATTCCAGCTGCCGACATTCTCCCTCTTCATGTAAACCTTGCAAAATAAGAGAGAAAAGGCATAAGTATTGTACCGTGAAGTGTAATAACAGCCCAAAAAGTGATAAATATCAACATGAAAGCATGATGCAAAATGGACGTATCAACTCCCCCAAGCTTAGACCTCGCTTGTCCTCAAGCGAAAGCCGAGATCAATAAACATGGCCACATGTTTAGAGAGAGAGGTGTCGACAAAACAAGATACAGACATGCAGGCATCATGATCATATTCAGAACAGCAATACCATTATATCAACTCTTATGCCAAAGTGACAATTCCTTCACAAAGTAAAGCATGGATCAAGAACCTTACCGAGAATGAACAACGGATAGCCTTAAGTCATTGACGCAATTGCAATTTATCACAACATCACAAAGAGTCAAATAAGAGCTTGTAAAGCAAATCCACATACTCAATCATCCTTTCGTTCTCTACAATTGCTACAACTCACGTGGTACTAATGAGATCAAAGTTTCAGTTGGACACAGAGGAAGATAGGGGCTTATAGTTTCGCCTCCCAACCATTTACCTCAAGGGTAATGTCAACAACAATAATTCATGAATACTTACTTCCAAGTTGACATATGAATATATATCTTTCCCAAGCATATGATGTTAGCCAATATAAAGGCGGAATAAGGAATTGGTGAAGATCACCATGACTCTTTCAAGGGAAAAAAGTAAAGGTACAAGATAGGCCCTTCGCAGAGGGAAGCAGAGGTTGTCATGCGCTTTGAGGTTTGGATGTGTGTCCTCTTAGTGTGGAGGAACATCACTTTATATTGCCTCCTGTGATAAATAACTTTATGATACAGTCTGTCGCTTTTACTAATAGATCATACATATTAGGAAACAATTTTTATTGCTTGCACTGATGACAACTTACTTGAGGGATCTTATTCGATCCATAGGTAGGTATGGTGGACTCTCATGGCAAAACTGGGTTGAAGGTTTATGGATGCACAAGTAGTATCTCTACTTGGTGCGGGAGTTTTGGCTAATATGAGGTGGAAACAATCGTCATATGCTAAGGGATCTCTAGTCATATAACATTGTTCGGAACCAAGCAAACACAATTCGTTATGTTCTCTTCCTTGTCCAACATCTACTTCTAAGCATGCAATAGTTTAGTGAGTGTTCACAATCAGAGATGGTGTCAAAGATGATATATTTATATGTGAACCTCTCCTTCTTTATCACTTCCTATTAATTGCAACAATGGCCAAGGTCTACGTTTGTCTATCCTCAACAAGTTTCAATCATCATTCTATTTATATGTGAAGCCATCACTTCCCATAAGATCATTGCATGATCTTTTCATGCTTTTGTACTTTTCTCATTCTTTTGATCATGGCATGAGGCAAGGCCCTTAACTAAGACACTCTTTATTATATGGCTCACGAGCTCGAATACATCGGGGGTGATACAAAGCAAAACTCAAGCCTAAAACACTAAGAACTTTATTCTACTAGAGGAAGAGAAAACTGAAACTAAAAACAAAGGTAAAGGCAAAAGATGTTATGGTGATACGATACCGGGGCAACTCCCCCAAGCTTGGCACAAGCCAAGGGGATTGCCCATACCCATGCTTAGTTGTCTTACTTTGGAGGTGATGGTGGTGGAGTTGTTGCAACATGGGTTTGATCCTCTGTCTTCCAAGGCATAGGTGCTCCATCATGGAAAGATGAACAAGTCTCCGGAATCCTCAAATCTGTAGCCAACCGTATTGATTTAAATCTATACTCATACTCATAGTTTTTGTTCTGCAGGACATAGATCTGGGCTTGGAGGTGATCAATTCTGTCATAGAGCCAGGAGAGGTGCTTCCCGATGTCATTGGCATCGATCTTGTGCTTGTTGGCGAACTCCGTGATCATCATGTGGTTGGTGTTGAGTCCATGCTCCACCATCCCTTGGCACATGAAGACTTGTTGCTCCATTGCTTCGAGCCTCGCCTCTCTGCTTCCGGTATTCTTGGGCCCCTCAACATCATGGATATGCAGCATCCCCTCACGCATCTCAATAGATTGAGGGTGTTGCAGCACTCCTGCGAGGTAGGGATTGATGACCTTCTCGAAGATCTCGTCCTTCAGAGTTTTTGGTGATGCCATAGCGATCTAGATCTGCAGCAGAAACAGGCTCGAAACGAAAACAGAGGAAATTTGCATGATACGAGGGTCAGAACTTACGGGAGAATATATAATGACTTTTTCCAGACCAGAAGGAGTACTCCGCAATAAAACGGAGTCCGGGAGGCACACGAGGTGGCCACAAGCCCCCCAGGCGCGGCCAGGGGGTGGCCCGCTCCTGGCAGGCTTGTCGCCTCCTCGTGCGCTTTCCGGACTGCTTTAATTTTATCTATTTTTTCAAAAATTCCAAAACGGAGAAAAATTCCTACTGGAAAAGTTTTGGAGTCTGTTTACTTACCGAATCACATACCTCTTAATTTTCGGAGTCTGAAACAGGCTGATAAATATCCCTTAGGTACTCTTCGAGAGTTATGGTATTGATAATATTGCTTTCAACATTTATGGGAGTACCTGAGATATAATGCTTGATTCTCTGCCCGTTTACCACTCTCGGAAAATTACCTTCCGTGTTGTTGATCTTGATGGCGCCGGAGCGATATACTTCCTCAACAATGTAAGGACCTTCCCACTTGGAGAGAAGCTTGCCTGCAAAAAATATTAAACGAGAATTATATAGCAAGACATAATCACCTACATTGAACTCACGTTTCTGTATCCTTTTATCATGCCACCTCTTAACCTTTTCTTTGAACAACTTGGCATTTTCATATGCATGAGCTCTCCATTCATCAAGCGAGCTAATATCAAATAACCTCTTCTCACTAGCAAGTTTGAAATCAAAGTTGAGCTCTTTGATTGCCCAATAAGCCTTATGCTCTAGCTCAAGAGGTAAATGACATGCTTTACCGTACACCATTTTGTACGGAGACATGCCCACGGGATTCTTATAGGCAGTTCTATAAGCCCACAGTGCATATCGAGCTTCTTAGACCAATTCTTTCTAGACCTATTGATAGTCTTTTGCAGAATTAGTTTAATCTCTCTATTGCTTAGCTCTACTTGACCACTGGACTCACGGTGATAGGGGGACGCAATTCTATGGTTGACATCGTACTCAGCAAGCGTTTTACGGAAAGCACCATGAATGAAATGTGAACCACCGTCGGTCATTAGATATCTAGGATCTCCAAATCTAGGGAAAATAACTTCTTTAAGCATCCTGATAGAGGTGTTGTGATCAGCACTACTAGTCCGAATAGCTTCTACCCACTTAGTAACGTAATCAACACCAACTAGGATATGAGTTACCCGTTGGATTTTGGAAAAGGTCCCATATAATCAAAGCCCCAAGCATCAAATGGTTCAATGACAAGTGAATAGTTCATAGGCATTTCCTGACGTTTACCGATATTACCTATTCTTTGACATTCGTCACAAGACAAGACAAACTTACGGGCATCCTTGAAGAGAGTGGGCCAATAGAAACCTGATTGCAATAACTTGTGTGTAGTTTTATCTCCCGCATGGTGTCCTCCGTAGGCCTTAGAGTGACACTTCCGTAGGATCTGTCCCTGTTCATCTTCAGGTACACAACTTCTAATAACACCATCTACTCCTTCCTTATAAAGGTGAGGATCATCCCAAAAGTAATGTCTCAAGTCAAAGAAGAATTTCTTGTTTTGCTGGTATGTGAAACTAGGTGGTATATGTTTGGCAACAACATAGTTTGCATAATCAGCATACCACGGTGCACTATGTGAAGTATATATGGCATTCAATTGCTCATCAGGAAAGCTAGCAACAATAGAAGTGAATATCATGGCCATCAACATTGTCGGACAGGAGATCTTTGATAATAGCAATGCTAGGTTCAACTCTAATTTGCACAGGGGGTGTAGGTGTTTTAATGTAGCCCCTACGTATCACAGTTGAAGCTTTAGAATGATCCTTTATCCTAACAGGGAAAGGAGGTTTCTCAATGTAAGCACTGGGAACAATAGGATCATTATAGGCAATGACTCTCTTCAACTGGATTGGGTTTAACTACATTGACTTCTAAGGGAGGATGATATTTAAACCACTTCTCTTTGGGGAGATCAATATGAGCAGCAAATGATTCACACAATGAAGCTACTATCTCAGAGTCAAGTCCATACTTAGCGCTAAAATAACAAAAAGGGTTTGTATCATTAAAGGATTTAACGCAATCAAAATGGAAATTCATACCTGACTCCTTACCTTCATCAAGCTCCCAATCTTCAGAGTTGCATTTAATTCTTTCAAATAAATTCCATCTGAAGTCAATATCTCTCTTCATAAAAGAACTGGTACAAGAAGTATCCAGCATGGTGCGATCATCATGAGAAAGCCGAGCGTAGAAGTTCTGAATGATAATTTCTCTCGAGAGCTCATGGTTGGGGCATGAATATAACATTGATTTAAGCCTCCCCCAAGCTTGAGCGATGTTTTCTCTGTCACGAGGCCAAAAATTATAAATATAATTCCAATCACGATGTACTAGATGCATAGGATAAAACTTTTGATGAAATTCCAATTTCAACCGATTGTAGTTCCATGATCCAGTATCATCACATAGCCTATACCATGTCAACGCCTTATCCCACAAAGATAAGGGAAAGAACTTCTTCTTCACCTCATCCTCGGGCAAACCTGCAAGCTTAAATAAACCACAAACTTCATCTACATAGATTAGATGCAAGTCTGGATGTGATGTTCCATCTCCTGTAAAAGGATTAGCTAGCAGTTTCTCAAGCATACCCGAAGGAAATTCATAGCAAATATTTTCAGTAGGTGCAGCAGGTTGAGGAGCAACTCTTTGTGCTTCCGTTCGAGGTCAACATACCCTGAACAAGCCCCTCATAGGATTAGTTTCCATAGTAACAAGTGACAATAAATTTCAGCACAATATATAAATGTTTCCTTACCAAATTCCACTTACCAAAGGCGCTTCACTCCCCGACAACGGCACCAGAAAAGAGTCTTGATGACCCAAAAGTATAGGGGGTCTATCATAGTCCTTTTGATAAGTAAGAGTGTCGAACCCAAAGAGGAGCAGAAGGATCTGACAAGTGGTTTTCAGCAAGGTGATATCTGCAAGCACTGAAATTATCGGTAACAAGTAGTTGTGTGATAAGATGATTCGTAGCAAGTAGCAAGTAACAAAAGTAACAACAATGCAGCAAAGTGGCCCAATCCCTTTTGAAGCAAGGGACAAGCCTGGATAAAGTCTTATAGGAGCTAAAACGCTCCCAAGGACACATGGGAATTACTGTCAAGCTAGTTTTCATCATGTTCATATGATTCGCGTTCGCTACTTTGATAGTTTATGTGGGTGGACCGGCGCTTGGATACTGCCCTTACTTGGACAAGCATCCCACTTATGATTAACCCCTCTCACAAGCATCCGCAACTATGAAAGAAGAATTAAGACAAAGTCTAACCATAGCATTAAACTAGTGGATCCAAATCAGCCCCTTACGAAGCAAGAGATAAACTAGGGTTTAAGCTTCTGTCACTCTAGCAACCCATCATCTAGTTACTACTTCCCAATGCCTTCCTATAGGCCCAAATAATGGTGAAGTGTTATGTTGTCGACGTTCACATAAGACCACTCGAGGAAAAACAACACACAACGCATCAAAATATCGAACGAATACCAACTTCACATCACTACTTATAGCAAGACTTATCCCATGTCCTTAGGAACAAAAGTAACTACTCACAAAGCATATTCATATTCATGACCAGAGAGGTATTGAATAGCATCAAGGATCGGAACATATAATCTTCCACCGAGTAGTCCAACTAGCATCAACTATAAAGAGTAATTAACACTACCATCAACCTTACAAGTACCAATCGGGGTCGCGGGACGGAGATTGGTTACAAGAGATGAACTAGGGTTTGGAGATGAGATGGTGCTGATGAATATGTTGATGGTGATGAGTCTCCTCCGATGAGAGGAGTGTTGGTGATGACGAAGGCGACGATTTCCCCCTCCGGGAGTCCTGCCGGAGCTCTAGATTGGTTCTGCTCAAGTTCCGCCTCGTGGCGGTGGCGAATCCTCCGAAAAGCCTCCTCCTGATTTTTTTTGGAACGAAACCCTTCTTGTAGAAAAAGGGGGGATCCAGAGGGCCAAGTGGGAGCCCACAAGCCTCTTAGGCGCGGCCAGGGGAGGCCGCACCTAGCAGGCTTGTGGCCTCCTGCTGGCGCCCGTCTGGTACTTCTTGAAAAATAAGAGAGAAAAGGCATAAGTATTGTGCCGTGAAGTGTAATAAAAGCCCAAAAAGCGATAAATATCAACATAAAAGCATGATGCAAAATGGACGTATCAATGAGCGGCGCAACAAAAAGCGAGGTGAAGGAAAAATATAGAGCATCTACCACCTTACCCCTGTATTGACTTATCATCCGGATGTAAAGTCCGGTCAAAAAATCATGACCCACCTCCATCTCTTATAATGATACTATACAATCTAATGATATCTCTAGCACTTCCTTTAAAAGTTCGTCGTCCCGTTAAATTTCCATCGATATAGATGACCCAAAAAACCGAGCTTGATGAGATACTTTGAATCGACCTGGTCTGTAAAACAGTGTTGAATCTGCTATATATACCGGAACCCAACCGATTTAGGGTTCGCATTCGGCAAATCCTTTCCCTCTCCGTCACAATCTAGCACCCTCCGACAAGAACTCGAGGTCCCTTCAGCCGTCGTTTGCCTCCCACACAACCTCAATAAACCGACATCGATGCCTAACGGGGGACACAAACCTGATGGTCGAGGGGGGTGAGGCGGCTCAATGTCGCAAAAGCGGGGACGTCACAATGACGAGGCTAGGAGCTCCGACATCCACCCGTAGATGAAGGAATGGCACTGCGTGCAAGCGTGGGAGTGTGACGCCCTCTCCTACAGAGGCAGGACGTGGGCGTGGAGGAACTTCAACCGCCTGCACAAGTGATAACTCACAAGTGTAGGGGATCGCAATAGTCTTCGCGGGTAAGATAACCCAATTTATTGATTCGACACAAGGGGAGCCAAAGAATATTTATAAGCTTTAATAGTTGAGTTGTCAATTCTACCGCACCTGAAAGATACTTGCTTGGCAATGAAATATTAGTAGCAACAGTGATATGGAAGTGATGGTGGCAACAGAAATAATGGTGGCAAAGCAACTTGTAACCAGCATTATTAAAACATTGTAGTCTAGGGAGATGGATGGTTGATCATGGATGGGGGATATCATGTATTTAACATTGGACAAGGCACACAAAAAAGTAATGATCAGCTAGGCAAATATCAAACATTAGGCATGTATCCCAAGGTAGTCGTGCGTGCTTGAAATAAGAACTTGCACAACATCTTTTGTCCTACCATCCCGCTACCAACGGGGCCAAAAGGAACTTATGGAGATTAAGGTGCTCCTGTCAAAGAGCACCGGAACAAAGCATTAACAATCAATGGATACATGGAATCCTGAAATTATAGTCTAACCCCTTTGGTGTCCCAAGTTGTCACCATTGGGATCGCCGGTTCTGGACTATAATAGGTGCATACTACTCATAGATAGGATCAAGAACACAAATATATTCATGAAAACATAAGGTATTCAGATCTGAAATCATGGCACTCGGGTCCAAAGTGACAAGCATTAAGAGCAACAAGTAGTAGCAAAGATGATAAACACCATAGTAGATGATAGGAAACATGCCCCCAACATTCTGACGAACTATTAGATGATCTAACTCATCCAATCCCTACCATCCCCTTCACCTATAGCAGGGAATTACTCACACATGGAAGGGGAAGTCATGGAAGGGTGATGGTGTCACACCCTGTTTTTGCTATCACTTGTCTTTATTGTAAAATTCTGAGCTTGATAAAACTTTTTCCAAACTAATGATGTGAGTGCCCTCATTGACATTGTATGCTTGTATTCTTGATCATGTGAGGATTTAAAACCCTAAAATTCCTTGGTATTATCCTGATTTCAAAAACCATTGCTTATTGCTGACCTAAGTAATACCACCTTTAGTTGCACTACATGCCCTTGATAGCAAGCAGTGCTTCTACCCATATTTGGTAATCTGATTTTTACCTATATTTATATTTCTAAACCACAAAAATAATTATTTTTTTGATTATTTTCCTAATTAAATAACCTGTCCATTTCTAAGGTCAGAATTGGTATTCCAACATGGAAAAATACTTTTCCGCCTTGGAATAATCTGATTAAATTTAGAGATGATCAGAAGGACATATATTTTCCATACATAGGATTTTAAACCCCATTTTATATTATATTTATTGATTAAAACTATAAAAGCTATTTCTGTCTGTTTTGGCATTTTGAAATATTTCCAAAGGAAATATTCTCAATAAATTCCTAGAAAATTCCAGTGGTGTCCCTAAGCCTTGTTTGGTGTCCACATAAAGTTTCACCTTGATCAAAGGTGGATAAGGACCCCAAATAACCCAAAAACCCTGTGTGTCCAAAATCAAGTTAGAGCAACTCTACATTGCAAAGTTTGCCCAATGATGCTAAAACTTTGCAGGAGTGCCTAATACCTCAAATGAGGGTTATACACCAAAAATGGGATTTGTGGAACTTAGTTTGCCCACACTCCCTTTGGAAGGAACATATCTGGTCATATTGGAGTGATTTCAAGTTTACAAAGCTAAACTTGTCCTTTGGAGCTAAATTTGGTGGAACTCCATGGCTTACGACCAAAACGAAACCTGTTAAGTCTCAACACCAGTGGTGGGGTGCAACCCCCTGTACCCACTGTCGAACACCTTCTGACAGATAGGAAAAAGGCACCTTAGCCACAGCTAAACCAAACTCCTTTGCTGCAAACTCTTAGATTAAGTAGCCAACACCTCTATCTAACCCCAGTCAACTGGCCCCTCACTAGTTCAAAGTGGAAAGGCCAAAAAACCCAATTTAGACCTCAGTTCATGACTGACAGCACCAGTATTTCTGGCCTCCTTTGACCAGCCGGAGCTCCCACTAAAACCAAACGCCTAGCCACACCCCCAGCAAGTGCCAGGACATGCCAGATACGTCCAAAGTGCCTCAGAGCGCACCAGCATGCCGTGTCATGCCAAAACTGCGCTCTGGGCACGCTACAGGGAGTCACCGAGGTGGGGGCGACGCCCTCGGCCAGTTCCAACCTCCCCCGAGATGTCCAACCTCTTCCCCGATAGCCCCTCTGCATCGGGAAAGCCTCAGGGCCCCTCCTCTCTTGCGCTAGAGCTCGCGCGACGCGTGCCCGCGCGCTCCAGCACCGGCCAAACTTGTGCGGCCACGAATGCTCACCTTCTCTCTCCCTCTCTCCGCTGCAGATGGTTCGGGCGGTCCAATACCACGTCCTGAGACCGTGGTTTCAACCCCGACCTCTCTCTGCACCCCCATGCGCGCCACGGTGAGTCACCGACGCTCCCGAATCTGCTCACTGTCGCAGGCCTATAAATAGCGCCCCCCTTGCTGCAGCACCCCTCAGATAGCTTCACCACATCCATTAGCACCTCCCTAGCCACCCCAGCAAACCAGCAGAGCCCCGGTGCTCGAGATCGACCGAGGCCCCTCCGCCTCGGAGCTCCGGTCGATCTCCGGCTACACGACGGCTCCTGTGCCCCTCGACCCACCAAACTGACCCCCTTGATCCCAGGAAGCTTTCCCCTAACTCGCCCGAGCTTTTCCGTGTCTCTAGCCTCTCCCTCGACCACCTCCCGAAACTCCTCCGCCACGGCCTCCTCGTCGCCGGTGAACCCCTGCCATCCCGTCGTTGTTTCGACCACCAGCAGGTAGGCGACGGTCAGGCAGACCCATTCCCGTGTTCAATGGAGCTTGAGCGCGTCGGCAACCTCGTCGGCGTCCTCCTCCTCCTCTCTGGCTGGAGGTAGGAGACGACCCCGATAGGTGTGCCCCACCTGTCGGTGGCCCAGCCTCCACCCCCGCGTTGGCCTCGACCGCTGACCGCAGGGCCCCGCACGTCAAGTTCAAACCTGACGACGCGCGCGCCTGGGCAGGCCGTCGGCTGGCCATGGGCCAACCCAGCTCTGGGCCGAGCCAGGCCAGGAGCTGGTCTGTTTTCTTTTTATTTTTAAAACCTGGATTTCTAAGGTTTTTATAAAAACATTTAACAAGTGTAAAAATATAATTCTTCCACTGTTATTTGTCTAAAAATGTAAACTATTTAATGATATGCTTAGATGAATTTTTCCAGCAACTATTCTATTTTATAATATTAAAAAGGGCTAAAATGGAATAGTTTTGCTTCTGCTTGGTTCTTTTCAAAAATAATTCTTCAAGGAAAACTAAGACAAATATTTTTTAAATGATATCTTAGATTTCTCAGTAATAGGGAACATTTTTAAAATGACTTTGCGGACTGTTTCTGTGTGAGCTATTTCTTATTTATTGTTTTATCGACGATAGAAAATCCGTGTGACGAGGGAATCGGAGCGGAAGACCTCGAAGACCCCGGATACTTAGCTGACCAAGGCAAGCAGCCCTTTGACCATGACTGAGCATATGTTACTTTGCATGTTAAAATAGCAAGTATTCCCGTTGCGTATGATCATAAGTACCGGTAATCATTTGATATGATTTTACCGAAGGCTCCTCCGGAGCGCATGCTTTGAGCTTGACTCTACCCCTTAGGGTCATGCAAATACCATGTTGACAAGTAAAGAGCAGTAGTATTATCATGAGCATGTTGTTGACATAAAGCAAGAGTTTATGAAAACCCCGTCGGGTGCCACTAATGCCCGAGGGTGATGATGAGTTAGGTAGTCACTTTTGGTGAAGTGATGCACCCGGTATTTGTGTGAGTAAGGTTTTGGAAATGGGATTAGATTTATGATGTGTCGACCGTCCCAACCTTACCAGTACAACCATGTTACCCCTTATGGCACAGGGCTACGTTAATTACTCTGGTCGGTGCTGTTGGGGAACGTCGCATGGGAAACAAAAAATTTCCTACGCGCACGAAGACCTATCATGGTGATGTCCATCTACGAGAGGGGATGAGTGATCTACATACCCTTGTAGACCGTACAGCAGAAGCGTTAGAGAACGCGGTTGATGTAGTGGAACGTCCTCACGTCCCTCGATCCGCCCCGCGAACAATCCCGCGATCAATCCCACGATCTAGTACCGAACGGACGGCACCTCCGCGTTTAGCACACGTACAGCTCGATGATGATCTCGGCCTTCTTGATCCAGCAAGAGAGACGGAGAGGTAGAAGAGTTCTCCGGCAGCGTGACGGTGCTCCGGAGGTTGGTGATGACCTTGTCTCAGCAGGGCTCCGCCCGAGCTCCGCAGAAACGTGATCTAGAGGAAAAACCGTGGAGGTATGTGGTCGGGCAGCCATGAGAAAGTCGTCTCAAATCAGCCCTAATTGCTCCATATATGTAGGAGGAGGGAGGGGGGCCTTGCCTTGGGGTCCAAGGACCCCCAAGGAGTCGGCCGAGCCAAGGGGGAGGACTCTCCCCCCCCCCAAACCGAGTTGGACTAGGTTTGGTGGGAGGGAGTCCTCCTCCCTTCCCACCTCCTCCCTCTTTTTTTTCTTTTCCTTTGATTTCTTATCCTTGGCGCATAGGCCCCTTTGGGGCTGTCCCACCAGCCCACTAAGGGCTGGTGTGTCTCCCCAAAGCCTATGGGCTTCCCCGGGGTGGGTTGCCCCCCCCCCCCCCCGGTGAACTCCCAGAACCCATTCGTCATTCCCGGTACATTCCCGGTAACTCCGAAAACCTTCCGGTAATCAAACGAGGTCATCCTATATATCAATCTTCGTTTCCGGACCATTCCGGAAACCCTCGTGACGTCCGTGAACTCATCCGGGACTCCGAACAACATTCGGTAACCAACCATATAACTCAAATACGCATAAAACAACGTCGAACCTTAAGTGTGCAGACCCTGCGGGTTCGAGAACTATGTAGACATGACCCGAGAGACTCCTCGGTCAATATCCAATAGCGGGACCTGGATGCCCATATTGGATCCTACATATTCTACGAAGATCTTATCGTTTGAACCTCAGTGCCAAGGATTCGTATAATCCCGTATGTCATTCCCTTTGTCCTTCGGTATGTTACTTGCCCGAGATTCGATCGTCAGTATCCGCATACCTATTTCAATCTCGTTTACCGGAAAGTCTCTTTACTCGTTCCGTAATACAAGATCCCGCAACTTACACTAAGTTACATTGCTTGCAAGGCTTGTGTGTGATGTTGCATTACCGAGTGGGCCCCGAGATACCTCTCCGTCACACGGAGTGACAAATCCCAGTCTTGATCCATACTAACTCAACTAACACCTTCGGAGATACCTGTAGAGCATATTTATAGTCACCCAGTTACGTTGCGACGTTTGATACACACAAAGCATTCCTCCGGTGTCAGTAAGTTATATGATCTCATGGTCATAGGAATAAATACTTGACACGCAGAAAACAGTAGCAACAAAATGACACGATCAACATGCTACGTCTATTAGTTTGGGTCTAGTCCATCACGTGATTCTCCCAATGACGTGATCCAGTTATCAAGCAACAACACCTTGTTCATAATCAGAAGACACTGACTATCATTGATCAACTGGCTAGCCAACTAGAGGCATGCTAGGGACGGTGTTTTGTCTATGTATCCACACATGTAAATGAGTCTTCATTCAATACAATTATAGCATGGATAATAAACTATTATCTTGATACAGGAATTATAATAATAACTATACATTTATTATTGCCTCTAGGGCATAATTCCAACAGTCTCCCACTTGCACTAGAGTCAATAATCTAGCCCTCACATCACCATGTGAATTACATTGTAATAAATCTAACACCCATACAGTTCTGGTGTCGATCATGTTTTGGCCGTGGAAGAGGTTTAGTCAGCGGGTCTGGTACATTCAGATCCGTGTGCACTTTGCATATATTTACGTCCTCCTCCTCGACGTAGTCGCGGATGAGGTTGAAGCGTCGTTTGATGTGTCTGGTCTTCTTGTGAAACGTTGGTTCCTTTGCTAAGGCAATGGCACCAGTGTTGTCACAGAACAAGGTTATTGGATCCAGTGCACTTGGCACCACTCCAAGATCCTTCATGAACTGCTTCATCCAGACACCCTCCTTAGCCGCCTCCGAGGCAGCCATGAACTCCGCTTCACATGTAGAATCTGCTACGACGCTTTGCTTGGAACTGCACCAGCTTACTGCACCCCCATTAAGAATAAATACGTATCCGGTTTGCGACTTAGAGTCGTCCGGATCTGTGTCAAAGCTTGCACCGACGTAACCTTTTACGGCGAGCTCTTCGTCCCCTCCATACACGAGAAACATCTCCTTAGTCCTTTTCAGGTACTTCAGGATATTCTTGACCGCTGTCTAGTGATCCACTCCTGGATTACTCTGGAACCTACCTGCCATACTTATGGCCAGGCTAACATCCGGTCTAGTGCACAGCATCGCATACATGATAGAACCTATGGCTGAAGCATAGGGGACGGAGCGCATATGCTCTCTATCTTCACCAGTTGCTGGGCACTGAGTCTTACTCAATCTCGTACCTTGTAACACTGGCAAGAACCCTTTCTTGGACTGTTCCATTTTGAACCTCTTCAAAACTTTATCAAGGTATGTGCTTTGTGAAAGTCCTATCAGGCGTTTTGATCTATCCCTATAGATCTTAATGCCTAGAATGTAAGCAGCTTCTCCTAGGTCCTTCATAGAGAAACTTTTATTCAAGTAACCTTTTATGCTCTCCAAAAGCTCTACGTTGTTTCCAATCAGTAATATGTCATCTACATATAATATTAGAAACGCCACAGAGCTCCCACTCACTTTCTTGTAAATACAAGATTCTCCAACCACTTGTATAAACCCAAATGCTTTGATCACCTCATCAAAGCGTTTGTTCCAACTCCGAGATGCTTGCACCAGTCCATAAATGGATCGCTGGAGCTTGCACACCTTGTTAGCACTTTTAGGATCGACAAAACCTTCGGGTTGCATCATATACAACTCTTCCTTAAGGAAACCGTTAAGGAACGCCGTTTGGACATCCATCTGCCAGATTTCATAATCGAAAAATGCAGCTATTGCTAACATGATTCTGACGGACTTAAGCATTGCCACGGGAGAGAAAGTCTCATCGTAGTCAATTCCTGGAACTTGTGAAAAACCCTTTGCCACAAGTCGAGCTTTATAAACGGTCACATTACCGTCAGCGTCCGTCTTCTTCTTAAAGATCCATTTGTTCTGAATAGCCTTGCGGCCCTCAGGTAGTATCTCCAAAGTCCACACTTTGTTCTCATACATGGATCCTATCTCGGATTTCATGGCTTCTAGCCATTTGTTGGAATCTGGGCCCACCATTGCTTCTTCATAATTTGCAGGTTCATTGTTGTCTAACAACATGATTGATAAGATGGGATTACCGTACCACTCTGGAGCAGCGCGTGATCTCGTCGACCTGCGTGGTTCAACAGAAACTTGAACTGGAGTTTCATGATCATCATCATTAACTTCCTCCTCAACCGGCGTCGCAATGACAGAGGTTTCCCCTTGCCCTGCGCCACCATCCAGAGGGATGAGAGGTTCGACAACCTCGTCAAGTTCTATCTTCCTCCCACTCAATTCTCTCGAGAGAAACTCCTTCTCGAGAAAAGTTCCGTTCTTAGCAACAAACACTTTGCCCTCGGATTTGAGATAGAAGGTGTACCCAACTGTCTCTTTTGGGTAACCTATGAAGACGCATTTTTCCGCTTTGGGTTCCAGCTTTTCAGGCTGAAGCTTTTTGACATAAGCATCACATCCCCAAACTTTAAGAAACGACAACTTTGGCCTTTTGCCATACCACAGTTCGTATGGTGTCGTCTCAACGGATTTTGATGGTGCCCTATTTAAAGTGAATGCAGCTGTTTCTAATGCATAACCCCAAAATGATAACGGCAAATCAGTAAGAGACATCATAGATCGCACCATCTCTAACAAAGTACGATTACGACGTTCGGACACACCATTACGCTGTGGTGTTCCAGGCGGTGTTAACTGCGAAACAATTCCACATTGTCTTAAGTGAGCACCAAACTCGAAAGTCAGATATTCACCCCCACGATCAGACCGCAGGAACTTGATCTTCTTGTTACGATGATTTTCCACTTCACTCTGAAATTGCTTGAACTTTTCAAATGTTTCAGACTTGTGCTTCTTCAAGTAGACATAACCATATCTACTCAAATCGTCAGTGAAGGTGAGAAAATAACGATATCCGCCGCGTGCCTCTACGCTCATTGGACCACACACATCGGTATGTATGATTTCCAACAAGTCACTTGCACGCTCCATTGTTCCGGAGAACGGAGTTTTAGTCATCTTGCCCATGAGGCATGGTTCGCACGTGTCAAGTGAATCAAAGTCAAGTGACTCCAAAAGTCCATCAGCATGGAGTTTCTTCATGCGTTTTACACCAATATGACCCAAGCGGCAGTGCCACAAAAATATGGTGCTATCATTGTTTACTCTAACTCTTTTGGTCTCAATGTTATGTATATGTGTATCGCTATCAAGATTCAATATGAACAATCCTCTCACATTCGGTGCATGACCATAAAAGATGTTACTCATAGAAATTGAACAACCATTATTCCCAGACTTAAAAGAGTAACCGTCTCGCAATAAACAAGATCCAAATATAATGTTCATGCTCAACGCAGGCACTAATTAACAACGATTTAAGTTCATCACTAATCCCGATGGTAGCTGAAGTGACACTATGCCGACGGTGATTGCATCAACCTTTGAACCGTTTCCTACGCGCATCGTCACTTCGTCTTTCGCCAGCCTTCGTCTATTCCGCAGTTCCTGCTTCGAGTTGCAAATGTGAGCAACAGAACCGGTATCAAATACCCAGGCACTACTACGAGAGCCGGTTAAGTACACATCAATAACATGTATATCAAATATACCTGATTTTTCTTTGCCCGCCTTCTTATATGCCAGATACTTGGGGCAATTGCGCTTCCAGTGACCCATACCCTTGCAATAGAAGCACTCTGTTTCAGGCTTAGGTCCAGCCTTGGGTTTCTTCGGCGGATTGGCAACAGGCTTGCCGCTCTTCTTCGAATTTCCCTTCTTGCCTTTGTCGTTTCTCTTGAAACTAGTGGTCTTGCTCACCATCAACACTTGATGCTCTTTACGGAGTTCACACTCTGCGACTTTCAGCATCGCAAACAACTCGCCGGGAGACTTGTTCATCCCTTGCATGTTGTAGTTCAACACAAAGCCTTTATAGCTTGGCGGCAGTGATTGAAGGATTCTGTCAGTGATAGCTTCTTGCGGGAGTTCAATCCCCAGCTCGGCTAGACGGTTTGAGTACCCAGACATTTTGAGCACATGTTCACTGACAGACGAGTTTTCCTCCATCTTGCAAGCATAGAATTTATCGGAGGTCTCATACCTCTCGATCCGGGCGTTCTTCTGAAAGATAAACTCCAACTCTGGAACATCTCAAATGCTCCATGACGCTCAAAGCGACGTTGAAGTCCCGGTTCTAAGCCATACAAGACTGCACATTGAACTATTGAGTAGTCCTCCTTATGTGTTAACCAAGCGTTCTTAACATCCTGATCAGCCGTAGCGGGTGGTTCATCTCCTAGCGCAGCATTAAGGACATAATCCTTCTTCCCAGCTTGTAAGATTAGCTTAAGATTACGAGCCCAGTCTACAAAGTTGCTTCCATCATCTTTCAACTTAGCTTTCTCTAGGAACGTATTAAAATTCAGGATGACTGTCGCGTGAGCCATGATCTACAACACAAATATATTCAAAGTGGACTTAGACTATGTTCAAGATAATTAGAGTTCAACTTAATCAAATTATATGCTAAACTCCCACTCAAAAAGTACATCTCTCTAGTCATTTGAGTGGTTCATGATCCACTTACACTATCCCAAGTCCGATCATCACGTGAGTTGAGTATAGTTTCAGTGGTAAGCATCCCTGTGCTAATCATATCAACTATATGATTCATGATCGACCTTTCAGTCTCATGTGTTCCGAGGCCATGTCTATACATGCTAGGCTCGTCAAGCTTAACCCGAGTGTTCCGCGTGCGCAACTGTTTTGCACCCATTGTATGTGAACGTTGAGTCTATCACACCCGATCATCACGTGGTGTCTCGAAACGACGAACTGTAGCAACGGTGCACAGTCGGGGAGAACACAATTTCGTCTTGAAATTTTAGTGAGAGATCACCTCATAATGCTACCGTCGTTCTAAGCAAAACAAGGTGCATAAAAGGATTAACATCACATGCAATTCATAAGTGACATGATATGGCCATCATCACGTGCTTCTTGATCTCCATCACCGAAGCACCGGCACGATCTTCTTGTCACCGGCGCCACACCATGATCATCCATCAACGTGTTGCCATCGGGGTTGTCGTGCTACTTATGCTATTACTACTAAAGCTACATCCTAGCAAAATAGTAAACGCATCTGCAAGCACAAACGTTAGTATACAGACAACCCTATGGCTCCTGCCGGTTGCCGTACCATCGACGTGCAAGTCGATATTTCTATTACAACATGATCATCTCATACATCCAATATATCACATCACATCGTTGGCCATATCACATCACAATCATACCCTGCAAAAACAAGTTAGACGTCCTCTAATTTTGTTGTTGCATGTTTTACGTGGTGACCAAGGGTATCTAGTAGGATCGCATCTTACTTACGCAAACACCACAACGGAGATATATGAGTTGCTATTTAACCTCATCCAAGGACCTCCTTGGTCAAATACGATTCAACTAAAGTTGGAGAAACCGTCACTTGCCAGTCATCTTTGAGCAAAGGGGGTTACTCGTAACGATGAAACCAGTCTCTCGTAAGCGTACGAGTAATGTCGGTCCAAGCCGCTTCAATCCAACAATACCGCGGAATCAAGAAAAGACTAAGGAGGGCAGCAAAGCGCACATCAC